>NC_056707.1:21329151-21629151 GCF_018831695.1 Puntigrus tetrazona
TCTTATTGTTTCACTGCTGTAAACCTACACAATAATTTTGAGGTATAGCTGGAAAGTTAAATTATTAATAGTTGAAAGAATCAAACAACAACCATAAATAGAAATAGAGAGGCTAGAGTTGCTAAAACACATTTAAATCATGAACTTCAAGGATATTGTGTGCGTTGGTGAAAATCATTATAGCTTAAGTTTATAGTCTAAGGAACCAAATGAGCTATTGGATTGCCATTTGGTACCTCCTCAAAAATAGGTACCTGTCCCCAAATCCTGTTTCAAATACCTGGAGTGTTTCTGAGAATAAGTGGTTGAGTCTGTGGAATGCTGAGAGGTGTATAATAAATTCTTGACAAATCAATCAGTCCACAAGAGAAAGTTCATTGTGGTTTCCCTTGAAACCCACCCAAGGGTTATCTGGAATCAATTTTCCGTAAAAACGTATGTTATTCGAGTATGATGTCATGGTGAAAACCTGCAGCTGGACTCTGAGTTCAGAGAATTGCACTTTTGGCCCTGATCACATTTGCCTCACGTCAAACCTCATTTTCATCCTTCCAATAAGTGTTACACATGGGATTAGGGTTAGCTGAAGAATTGGTAGATGCTGATAGAAAAAGACAAAAGCTCATCAAATCGGCACCTGTTTTCCATCCCGCACTGTTCGGTTCCAGGCTTTCTTAATTTGCTAGATTGAAGTGGGAAGTGATATTGTGCCATTAGTCTAATGGAAACGCCTGACTCTCCGGGGAATGCGTCTGTCCACCGCGATTGATTTCTTTTGTAGCACTGCAACATAAACATGAATCTACTCTACCGTATGGTTATGCTTTCAAGTGATGCCATTAAATATTTTACCGATTTGGTGATATATAGGAACAATCCGGCAATGGAGTTGGAGTCTAAAAGGGACCGTTAGCCCAAAATAAAAGTATTATTACCGGTTAGATTTTTATGATACATTTAAGAAGACCTTTGTTTAATTTGAGCATGTACAAAGCAACTCTCTTTGTGTTTCACTAAAGAAAGGAACTCATACAGGTTTGGAACGGCACAAGGGAGAGTAAACGATGACAAATGTTCATTTTTAGCTGAACTGTTCCTGCAATGAGTGTAGCTACATTACTGCAGTTAAAAACTGCATATTTCCTGCAGCCCCCAGACTGTCATTTCTATTGTTTTAAATAACAGATAATGCCTCCATATGCAAGTCCTCTCAGAGCCACGTAGCAAGCTGGAGTTTGTCTGTGCACATATTTTCTTTTCAGCATAGAGCATCAAAAGTAATTGCTTCTGAACTGCTTCACAGTTTGTCTGCTTTGTGTCATTTTGATTTGACATGTCTTTGTCAAGTTTAGGATTGTGTCTATACATATCTCACTTGAGACCCGAAGCTCTTTCCAACTGTGACGCTTTTAGATGAAAACTACAGGTTTCACAAAGATGCCTCGAGGTGGTGGAAAGTTTGCCACTTTGTCAGCTTGTCATGCCAGTGCAATTCCAGCAATTTACATTTGCTGATTTATACATGTCATATGACCTGCTTAGTTTAAACATTTGATAACAGGAATGATTCAAGATTGTCTCTGTAAGCTAAGCTCATTTAAAAATGCATAAAATATGAAAAATTTAAATATTCTATTGGCAGAGCCATCAAAAGTTGAGGAAAAGTACAATGCACAACACTACAATGGAAAAATAAGAAATAAAAAGCTCTCAATATTATCACCTTACAATAATGGCAACAGATTTCCCTAATCCTTTAAAAACTGACTTAGGAGACCTCCCATGTTTGCATATATATATTTACTACTGGCAAGAAATTCAGACTTTTTTATGATGCCATTTAAATTTGGCCATTTAAATTAAACCCCACCCCACCCAAACCCCTGTTTAAGAAATATTTATATAAAGAGGTCCAAGTAAACCAAAAAGCAAACAGAAAATGTTAGTTCAGTTTTACCACCAAACATGAAAGCCATGATTGCGCTTGGTAGAGACTCTTGGGAAATCACGTTGTCGCCATTATTGTAAATTGATCTTGGGAGCCTTTTATTAGCTTCCTTTTCATATGGGCTCCTGTCTATTACAGGTTGCAATTTAGCTTTATTGCTCTCAGTCCTTAAAACTGGGAATTGCGTAGTTTTATAAGAGGTCAGTGGAGTCCTTGTAGGTCATTGCCCAGTGATTGTACATCTAACTTGAAGGGGCCTCTTGTCTTTATCTCCAGACTACCCATTCTGACGCAGAGCCTATGTAATACTGAGAATATTTCACTAAGTACCTTTAAAGATGTTATTTATAAGTAACTTAGGAACAAAGAGGATGCTAATCGGGAAAACTGAGAGACATCAGGCTTCTTTCCTCACACAAACAACTCCATAAAATCAGTAAACATGAACTTTTGTGAACTTGGCGGTGGTGGCCAACACAGCGCTCTAGCAGGGGTCTGCATACTGCTTGTAATGTTGTAGCTGAGCTGGGAGAAGAGCCTAAAGGAAAAGTGCGAATCGGCATGAAGGACATCTCAGAAGCTTTAGCAGAAGGAAAGTCCAGATGGAAAACGACAGTTTGGCCTGTCCATTGTGCAATGAAGTACACCAGTTCTTCACAAGCAGAAGTGTAAATGCTTGACTTTGACTGGCCTTGCATGCTCTCCAGACTATGACTGGCCACATACGCAAGGTGACACCGACTCTCATGCTCATGAGCAAAGATAAGTGTATGCAAATTCTGAGAGTTGCAACCTACCCTCAAACTGGCATGGCGGAATAAGACATGGTTCTGCACCTATGGGAATCACTGTGCTAGACTCTTTTTCCAAGGCGTATTTGAGCCTCTTATTTGAAAAAGACTTTGATATGAAGCCCTCTAATTATTTGATGAGCTTCTGATGGTGAAGTCGTCGCCCTTCCAACACTAGATGAACTCTCCCTGAGAAGCCTCTGGTAGCAGCTGGGTAGACTGGACATTTTTGAGAGCCAATTATTGAATAAGTTAACTCACAAGTACAATTAACAGCAGTCAGTTGGGTAAATTGTATGCAGTTGAGTTCCATTCACTTGAGGCTAGCAAACAGGGGGCCTGTAGCTACTGTCTTTCAGAGAATTTCCAGCAGGCCTCTCTGGTGCATGTCTGCTCTGGATGTAGTGAGGCTTAAACGTATTTGATATCCTTACTTCAAAGCCTAAAATGTGTACACCATTAGAGTAGTACATGATTCAGTTTTCAGTTATTGAAGGAATGTTCTTAGTTAGTAAAACAAACGAATTGTGGCCCTGTGATAATCCAAAGTTATGTCATGAAACTGATTGCACTGTCGCGCGATCTGACATAATGGTGTCATTTGATTCATATGTCAGTAGCTGATTGTTTTTGCAAATGTGCTTGCTGCTTAACACTATGCTTGACTGGTGTTTGCAGCAGTTGCAGTGTTTTCGTGAAACTCTCCACCTTCCCCTAGCTCCAATTCTGTATAGATCTACTGGGGATTTATGTGTTATAAAATTGGGACCAGGGTGATATTTGTTTTTTCTATAAAATATAAAAATTATAAATGTATAAAATGTATGTATTTTTAAAAATATATCTCTAATAATACTTTTATATATATATATATATATCTATATCTCAACAAATCACATATTACAATGATTCCTGAAGAATCATGTGATACTAAAGACTTGAGAAATGATGTTTCACCCAGCTTCAAATTGCATTTAAAATATCATACAGAAAATGTCATATAATTTTTACAAAGAACATTTATTTTGCATTATTGTATTAAACAATGTGCCTAAAAAATGCCTTGAGTAAACTTCTGACTAATGATCGTTGAAACAAAATATGCCATATTTACTAATGAAAGCTTAACTTGAACTCTGAGGAATTTCAACTCACTCAGATTTTGACATGACTGGTGGTATTCGATATGAATACAAATATACTAGAAATGAAGTAAGTCATTATTTTCAAAACATCACTAATAATTTAATGTAGTTTGTAATAAGATGTGGGTATCTATTAAAGGTTGCTTCATGAGGGATACAGTTTCCTGATCTTTTGAGATAAAAGACTCATTGTACTACCAAAACATACTGGAAACTTAGAACCCCAAACCTGTGGAATATGTGTATGTCAACAGCTGTACGTGACTGATGCTTACTTGCTCACCGCTGTTGATTGTAATTTGTAGGAAGTATATTTTAAGTAAAAACTAACAACAACAAAAAATAAAAATAAAGTAGAACTGTAGAAATGTGCATCCAGATCATGCTAATGCTTGCCCTTTTCATTTTGCAACTGAAGTTTAACAGGATGCCGCCTATTTAATGTCTGACTCCACAGTCTGAATGGCACATTCATGACTAGTTTTAGTGTAGATGTTTTATCGTTTAATTCAGGTTTAGAGGCTGATATTGAAGGATGAGTCTGGAAATGAACCTACACATTTGTGAGTGAATGGAAATATAGCTATTCCTAAATTCACATGCAAAAGAGAGTGCTTACATAAAAACTTTAAAGGTACAGTACCAAAAAAGATTCAAATTTAGGTTTTATTTATATTTAAGAGGCAGAAAAATTTATTGAGTTACATTATTCATACATGAATGCATTCTTGTGCAAGTGTTGATCGCTTTGATATTCAGTAGATATAATTTGACACCTATTTTAATGTGTGTTTTGAAAACTACACAAAAACGCTGTATGGAACGCCTAAGATGCACATCAATTCTAAAATGTATAAGATTAATTATATGTAATCATATATCATGTATTACAAATTAAAATGATTATATTCAGGTCTCCTACTTCTTAGAGAGATTTAGTGCCAGGTTTGTCAGGAAGTTACAATTTTTGTTCTATGAATCACTGGATGGAAACGTGCTTTATAGATAAATGACTTGTAATAACATTAAGATATCTTCTAAGAGATGCTCTATAAGGTTATTGTATGCCACTCAAGGGAAAATGCAATGATAATCACATTCAAAATAAAAGTTTGTTTAAATTATATATGGTTGTGTACTGTGTATATTTATTCTCTAGTGTGTTTAAATGTATATTATAATGCATGTAAATACATGTAAATATTTTACGATACATATGTCAACTAAAAACTTTTATTTTGGATGGATAAATCGTTTGACAGCACTAATTAAAATGCTTAAAAAGGAATTACTAAAAGTGCATGACCCTCTTTAAATGTCAGTGAACAGACAAATTTTGCACCAAAAATTATATTTCTATATAAATATATACTATATACAGCCTACAAGAAAGATTTTAATGGGTATCGACAGCAAACAGCGCACTTATTAAATTGTTTTCTATTCTCATGCTATGTTTCCACAGCCTGAGGGGTACGACATTGGGATTGTATTTCGCCCGGCCCCCGGCTTCTGAAGAAATCACAGCAGGATTAGCGGAAGTTGTGCCGCACCTGACACGAGTGATCATTCCGTCACCGCGGGGCTGCAGCTCAATGGCGATGATAAACAACCAGTACCCGGCGTAATTCAATCAGCACTCACTGGCATGAGAAGGGAGCTCACAGCGAGATTGGCCCCGGCTTTGATAAGGTCCTCTCGAAGTCCTAAATAAAGACATTTAAGGAGAAACAAAGGACTCTGGAAGGTTCAGAGGGGCCAAGAACAGAGAGTGAGAGATAAAGATAGCTAGGAGCCGGCCTGAGGGGAGGGCTGAAAGAAATTAAAGAGGACTGGGCTTGAGACAGGAACAGGCAGTCCACATTCCAATGTGTTTTGAATGTCTAATGCAGAAGAACTCATAGAGCCAGCGACAAATCAGTGATCCTGAGATTACCTCCCGCTATGTACTTCCAGAATGCACAGCGGAGTTCATTAGTGCAATGTGTCTAACATCTTCATTTGACCTCCTAAGCTGGATTTTATATTGTCCTGAGCTTATTTGATTTACGATCTGGTAGAGGCGGCCAGCCATGTTGAGTGAAATATTTGTGTCCTGGCTGCAGAGATTCTGTGCGCAGACGTGTCCAAATGCGTGAAGACGGCAGGGAATAAATCTTCAAATTGGGAAAATGTGAGCTTCCCAGAAGTGGAATCTTGAAAAGGCCATCCTGATCTAATGCCCGGAGAGAACGGTATAAAATATTGTTTAATTTTGAACTGTGGAATCGAAGGCCCAAAGGCTTTCCCTGTGTGTTTCAGACAACAGATTCACTCTGATTTTGTTGGTTTGGCGTTGATTTTTACTCCCTTTACTCTTCAGTTATTCTGTAATGAGAACCACCAGACCTCGGATTGGCATCGCCTATAAAGTTGTCATGAAAACATCATTTCTATATTTGCTTGGCTTAGGCAAGTATGTGCACTCATTCTTCAGTGCATGATATTCATATTTCTGTTTGACACCTCTAAAGCCAATTAATAATAACGTTATATATTCATTACTTCTAATTAGTTAATGATAAATTAGAACAAATAATGCTAGTAGTAGTACTAGTGATGCACTATTATTATTATTACAGGCACTGAAGAATTATCTTCCACCTAGACTGAAATGAAGCAATAGATTTTCCTGCAGGATAAAAATCGCTGAACAAGGAAAATATAGTTGTTTAGGAACCACGTTCTTGGCTTGTCTCTTCTAAATTGCTTTAGGGAACCAAAAAAACAAATTAAATGGTTGTCTGTGTACAGTAAGCTACAAAATCAATTTGAATTTAAAAGTCAGATCATTCATTTCTTTATGAATTTGAGAAATATGACTTGATAGTTGACTTTTCCTCCTTTGAGACACTGAGATGCACTTGAGATTACCAGCTTGAGCCAAGAGAAAGATAGTTAAGAGAGAAAATTGCCATTGCTCGCCATTTAATCTGGATTATGTGTAGAGAAATGGTGCAGATTATAAAAATATGTAATTGTGATTTCTTTTTTATTGGCTTATTCGGGCAATATCTAATAGCTTGTGAGTTTTTTACATTTATTCAGTCTAGCTTTTCTGTGTGATGACACCATTATTTATTCAGCCTTACAGTATATCTAGCGGAGTAGAAAAAGAAGAATTGCAACATCTCTTCATGCAGATGTTTCTTCCATATAATCCTTAGTAGTATTGTCAATGTAATTTTTAAGAACCGTCCCTTTAAATTCCATAAACACTGCTCAGAAACTACATGCATTCATCATCGCACGTGTTTCTGTGTTTGTCCTTGTCTCTGGCTGAAACTCCACCTTTGGTCTATTAGCTTGCGCTGTGCCATCCTCCTCAAGGCTCAGTGCTCTGTACCTGATTTAACACTTCCTAATGTTCCTATGACTCACCATCCCACCTCTTTATCTTTGCTCTGCCCTTTACAGCATTAACAAATTGGAGATCTCTCTCCTACATGTCTTCATCCAGCTCATTAGCAAACTGTTGCCACAGGCCTCGTTTGTGTTGGCACACCACCCACACCTAAACATAGTCATGTAAAGGTCTGGCACTGTCTGAATGATATTCAATGAAATACAGACACACTGTATGGCTCTTACAGCTGTACACTGCATTTAAGTGTTTTTTTTGTGGGTAAACATGCATTATATCGAATGCTGTAAGTTAGCTAAGCGGTTTTACTATTTAAATAAAATGATTTATAACTGTCATGTTCAATTAGTTTAATCATTTAATGCTATTTAAATATTTAATAGTAAATGTTTGACAACAAATGTTTGCAGCTTTCATTTAGTGACTATTCAAGTAAGTCCATAAGAATTCAGTTAATCGGGTCAATTATTAAGACTAAAATACATGGTAAGGTGTGTAATCAAGAAACCCACTTCTCCTTGTTTAAAAGTGTTATATAAATAAGATTGACATTGACAATTCCAGCACCGTGTTGATTTTGCACAGGCAAAACTAAACGGAACCATTTGGGCCTTATGGCTGCTAAGTTACCTTCACTACATTAAAAATATTCTGCACTCGTTATTGTCCAGAAGAAAGATTATTTACAACCCAAGTCCTTATAGAGGAAGCTATTATTTACTGCGTATTCCTGACCGCTCACACGCACTATATTATCCTGCATATGACGACAGGCCAAACAAGCGCTTTTAGTAGGGCAGCAGTTCTCAGAATGTCTTTGACAGCACCAAGGTGAAATGGAGCAGTTTTACGAATGTCTCAAATAGGCACCCTCAGCGCCACTAATGCTATACTTTGTCAAAGGTAATATGGGTAATAGTCTCCTGCAAGTCCCCAAACGTGTGGGCTTGACAAAAGAAACATTAAATGAATTTTTCTTTGCAACAGAAAGGTTGAATATTTTCACCGCACAAAATAAATAAATATGAAATAAAGCCCAAAAAAACACAATGTAAAATATTAAATCTGTTCTAATTAATATGGTCAAAAATGACCAAAACTTTAAAAAAATTATGACAAAGTAAAAATAAAAATAACACAAGCGCATTAAAAATAAATTAAATGGAAATAATACTATGTTTTTTCAGGCCCTATTATGAAGTTTTCTTGATTGAGGTTTTGTCTTGTTTGAGTTGGGGATGACCTAAAATATTTACTTCACCTCATGTCTTTCCAACCCATACAAAAACTTTAACTTTAAAAACCTGCAGAATAATGGCATTTAAATGAAACTCAAAGTCATTGAAATTTCAGTCTCATCATTTAAATTCGGTTACTAAATTTTAATAGATCCAAAAGATCAAAAAGGTTTCAAATGATTTCACACATGAATCAAGCACCCTCAATTCAAATGGAATTGTTTTAAATTAAAGTCTTCATGTACTTAATGGTTTGTTTATCTGGATTCAATGGATGTAAAGGAAAATCTCTCAGTTCTAAATATTAACCAAAGTCTTGGACCATAAAAATATGACCGTATTGCTTTTGAGTAAACTGTCCTTTAAGTAATTTATTTTAGAGACAGAAGCAAACTTCACACTTGTCATGACCGATTTGAAGACTACTTTGTATTGTCAATGGAAAAATCTTTTGATATGTTTCATATTTATAGTTCCCTTAGCTTTGCATGTTGTTGTAAAACAGAGAAAGGTTAGAGTAGTTTTCGCACGAATGGAGGCAGCCTGCTAAGTGATCAGCCGCTTGTAAGGCTCCTCTCTATCCAGTTCTGTAACCAGAGAAGGAGACAAACTTCCAGTTGCTGGGAAATGCTGCAAACAGATGCTGCCAGTCCCTGTCCCTGTAAATCACATCAGCACTCTCCGGTGGGGTGGAGGTCATAACCCCTTTACTAACCTTCCTAGGCTTACGGCACCGCCGGACGCCGAATATATGTCGTGGATGATCGGGACAGCGTGTTTGGAGAAGTGCGAACTGTTCTCCGCCGGATTTCTGCTGAAAAGGGAGACGAAAATTGACGCTGGTGACAGGTCTGGCTTCGCTCATTGTAACTCTTATGGACTTGCAAGCCAATCTAAGACATCAAATAATATCTGGTATGTCCGAGTGACAGCGACATGAGTTTCCATTCAGGGCGAATGCGAGATCAAAAACAACAAGGTTGTGTGAAAGTAGGAATGGCTGAATGTAACTTCATTTTGCCATTTCAAGCCCGCCTCCTTCCTCAGCTGCAAGCTCCGCCTGTCTCTCCTTTGAAGTTCTGGATTTACATGTCGTGAACCGTTGTATTCATTTCAGAATGTGAGGTCTCGTGACTATCACATGAGTCAGAAGATAACTTGATCCCAAGAGAATTCTGTTTAATTTCTTTCAAATGTTCTCTGGGAAACTCGAGGCAGATGAAGGCTTGAGACCTGCAAAAGCCCACCAAGAGATGTTTCTTCTACTCCCAGATTTGCAACTCCTCCTCTCCACCTGTGCATTTATGTGTGTGTGTGTGCATATTTATATATATACATCGCTCAGAAACGCTTTCCTTCATGAAGTCACTGTGTGGTCGGGTTGTTTTCTGTGAGAGCTGATCTGTTTCGTTAGCGCCTCCTGGCGTATTTTAGCCATGCAGGGTCCGCTTGTGACAGAATCATATTAGGATTTCTCTGCAAATGCGCACGTTGCTGCAGCCTGTCACGCATTTTGCTTTGTTTTCATTGTAGGTGCTGTCAGCTATCTCTGTGGCTGATGTGCGATTTCCGCCAGAGGTTTCGTTGTTTTGTTGTATTTACCGGGTCTGTTCTTTTGTCAAGGTTGCTGGTTTTCTTCTTTCACAGAGAACAGGTGGTCTGCCACAATATGTGTCTTTGAAGGATCTGATAACACACACATTTATAAGCACCCAGCTGATTTGAGATTTCAGTAAGCACTGATCTGAGATTTTAAACCACAGAATATTTTTTTTATTTTTAGCAATTGGTTGATGCACTTAAATAACCCGAAAACTTTGGAATGACATCATGCACCATACCGTCACAGCTTTAATTGCATTTTTAAGATTGTCATTATTACCCACAAAATACCTTTATTAAATTCATACACCATATGTACCAACTGCATAAGTGCATGGTATAGTTGGGGCGCACACTCCGCTTAGTCCCAGACTATTCAGAAGGATCACGTAACACTGAAGATCGGAGGTCAATGCTGAAACGACCTTGTCTCGCAGTAATAAATTTGACAAATATATTTTTTATAGAGAAACGGTTTTATTAATATTATTTCATATTGCTGATTTCATTATATTTTGATTAAAAAAAGAAGCCTTGGTATATAAAATATACAATATAATGTATACCTTTTTTACTTATGTTATATATGGTGCGTGTTTTAGTTGGAACCTTTTTTTCAACAAGAAGGAATAATATAAAACTGAAATAATAATTAAGAAGTTATAATGAAAACCCTTCAATTTAGGGTGATTCAGTTAATGCTCCAAATGAGTTCATTCAGTGGAGTTTTTTAAATGAATCAATACAAGAACTGATTCGTGAATCGTGAATCTGTTTGGGATTAGTCACACTGTGTGTTTGTTTTGACTTTGAACCCATGAGGACGTCTCAATAGGCAGGTGTCATTTTAAGCCTTTTAATACCATCACATTCAATTTAGCCTGAAAACCCCTTTTGATAATTACTTTGAAATGACACACAGTAGATACATGATGATGAACACAGGGTTTCTACACACATGGGCTATTTCAATTTATTAGTGCACTCTCACCTTACTTTTCATAACTCATTTCATTTAATATTTCCAAATCTTTACAGGAGCCTTATTAGCGCCCAGTCTCCAACGAGACTTTTTGAGTGACCAGCCTGTCTTCCAGCATCTGCCAGTGAGTCAGGGGTTGCCTCGATTTACGAGATCCAGATTCTACGGTAGCTGAATCACAGCCAGGTGCGCGATTTAAAGCAGATCGGCCAAAGCCCCGCCTTGATCAGCTGCTCTGCTGATTTCCCATACAGCTTCTCGCGGCTACATCCACAGCGCAGCGGTAATCTGCACTTTTCCCTTTTCTCCACTAGAGGGACTGTGGGAGCCGTGATCTGCCGACTCCGCCTCTGGGTAGACTCTCTCTCTTTCCTCTCTCTCTCCTCTCTCGCCTCTCTCCCCGCTTGGTTCAGCTGAGAGCAGCACGCGCTCAGAGTGTATTTCTCTCTGTCAGCTGTACTGCACGGATTGCCCTTGCACGAGTGCTCATCACTGAGCTTGACCGCACAGAAATCTCACCAGCTGCGCTAAACGCAACCATGCTCTTAGGGTGAGCACGGTTTACGGCATCGATTCGCCTGCACGCTTTCTTTTCTATACCTACAGTGGTAAAGTTACCCGAAAGAATAGACCTGCCTTCAATCTAGATATGCAACAGAAAGCGCTTGTGATTTATCAGGGCTGCGCTGCTGTTTGGAACTGAGCTTTAGTAACATAACTGTGCTTGGATTTCATGTAAGATCCTGTCAGCACCATTGTTTTGTTTATGTAAGTTAAGTTTGTTCCATCACAATACAGCGTGACACCTTAACTTCTAAACAGACCGACTGTTTCCTTTATTGTAATTTTGCAAATCAGAAATTTCATATTATCGCGGATACCTGTCTTATAAGACCAGATGTGTCTGTTAATAGTTTTGTTCTTTCACTGAAGGCACTGAATAATGTCTCTTTCTTTAATTTAAAAGTCTTAATTTGTTCTTGTTTTGGTTTTCAAGTACACTTGGAGTTCTTTAGCTGCTTTAAAGCCAAACAGGTTCATCGAGAATTTTTCACGTCATATTACACCTACCCGCCTGAACGCCGACCGCCTCGTAGCGACATTGCGCTTACACGCCCAACCGCTGATGTGGGTGTTCGTGGAGCGATCGCCTCCTTCAAAAGCCTATTGATAGCTGAGCGATGAAAGCTTCAGGAGCACCTGTTCATGAAGTACTTCACGCAGTGTCACATTCCAGAGGAGTGCACTCGAATAATCAGGCATGTCTGTGGGGAGCGGGCTTGAAATTGCTGTTGATGGTCGCTGGTGCGGCTGTCTGCCAGTCTCCCCAAGCCCCCGTGGAGTAGCACCTGGGGCTCTGCCTTGCCAGAACTTTAGCAGCTTCAAGTGGCTTTCGGTTTCATTGCACCTAATAGAGTGACTAAAAGAAATGAGTTCAGTGCAAGCTCTTTTTAATGTTTATCCAAATATTTTTACACCCCATTTTAATGCGTAGAGACTGTAAGTAAGCCATTTATGGGGGTGATTGAATGAAAAGAGCAAACAGGTGGCTTTGTGGCTATATCAAAACATTGTGCTGTTTGTTTATGTATCCCGACATAGCATGGTAAGGAGTTTAGGCTAGACGACATGAATTAGGAAGACTCGGGTGCTCGGGAAGCCTGGCTGAAAAAAAGTTTTAGTGGGTGACATTAGTGTATCTAAAATCACATTTTATCATTTGACAGCATTTGTATTTATTGTCAGTAATACAATAACTTCATATACTTATACATATTTATAATATGCATTTAAGAAATAGTTTTTCTTTGTTAATATTTATTTATACATTTATTTGTTCTTCTTTTTGCTTCTTCACAATGTAAGTGCATCATGTTTTTTTGTTTTTCCTACAGTGTGGAGGTAGTACATGACCTTTGATCTCATCAGTTGCTCAGTACAGAATGCTAATCAAACTAGCTTAGTTTGTCATCCAGAAATGTTTTTCATCACCCAATTCTCTACCATTTTTTTAGAAGTATTTATGCCCACATTGATTGACATATATATATATATATATATATATATATATATATATATTCACCCTTTCACAACATTCTACATGCCCAAAAGAATGTTTGAAAGCCACCTCTACATCATTTAATTTCAGGAAATAATGCTCATTGAGGAGGCATTTGCATAATCAGGTTTCTTAAATTGGTATATATGTGATTAAATATTTAAGCACTGTATTTGAGCATCATCCCCTGTGAGCAAAAAGTTTTGTTGATCTAGGAGGCGAAGCTCTCTCTGTCTCTGTCTCTGTCTAAGAAGTCTCTCTCTCTCTCTCTCTCTCTCTCTCTCTCTCTCTCTCTCTCTCTCTCTCTCTGTCTCTGTATCTCTCTCTGTCTCTGCATCTCTCTCTCTGTCTCTCTCTCTTCTCTCTCTCTCTCTCTCTCTCTCTCTCTCTCTCTGACTCTCTCTCTCTCTCTCTCTCTCTCTCTCTCTCTGACTCTCTCTCTGACTCTCTCTGTCTCTCTCTCTGCCTCTCTCTCTCTCACTGTCGTTTCCTCTTTCTGTCAGAGGAATCTGATAGTTGAGTGTTGAAAAGAAGGAATGCTTTTTGGCTAGCTGTACCAGCCTTCATGAGACAGAATAGACCATCTTAATTATGATTCATACTCTCCGGTCCTGTTGTGCTGCCCTGTTGTGGTCGTCCAATTGTTAAACCATAAAAAATACAGCTTGAAATTAAAATGGTCATAAAATGCTGACTCACATGTGTATTGTATAAAGAAGCAGATGCATTTCTTAGTCACTTATCAAAGTTTGGGGTTATAGAATTTTTTTTTCAAGAGTCTCTTAGTCTAATCAAGAATACATTTTTTGATTAAACCTACAGTAAAATCAGTGAAACTGTGAAAGAGTATTACAATTCAATGTAACTTTAATTTATTCATGTGATGGTATAGTAAAGCTTAGTGTACATTACTCCAATGTACACTGTTGCATGATCCTTCAGAACTCATATTCTAATATGCTGATTTGGTGCTCACTTAAAGATTATTTGATGAATTGAAAGTTCAACAGAACAGCATGCATTTGTGCACTAAATGTGAAAGTATTTGCTGTGCTGTTTGACAGTGTTAAATATTAAATGTATTTTTTGATTCACTTCTGAAATGACTTTTCTTTTTCTTTGATGTCACCAAACTCCTTTACTTCAAACCTCTGGCTACGTTCAGGTTTATATCACAACTTTTAACAGTACAATCAATTTTGAGTCCTGCTGTAGAATGTTGAATTTAAATTTCCTGTGTGTGAAATATAAAATAAAATATACTGTCTCTTTAAACTCGGATCTATCAGTATGCAAAACGAACTAGACTCTGAGGTCCATTGTTTTTAAAGTATTTCCAAACCATTAAGGGAAATAAGTTTGCAGGTACCAAGTGTCTTGTGTTGCCATGGTAGACTGCACTGATATGCATGACAATTACCCTGGTCACGTTTGTGGACCTGATCTCTCATCTCTTATCTGTAATTAGAGTCGAAGCGCTCTTCCACGCTTCACTGCGAAGTAATCGTAATTGCAAACATTTGTTATAGCAAACAACTCTGTCAGCAGTAACAGTGATAAATCTACAGGCCTCTCTCATTGACCCTAGGTTAATACAGCCGCCGTTTAGGTTTTAATTGACGCAAAGCGTAACTCCTGCCCAGGAGGAATGGTGCGACACGGCATGGCACGGCAGGCGTACATAGCGAATATGTCAGCCGCAGCTTTGAGCGATGCAATAATCCCCTTGACAGGATTTGATTTGCATGCACTTCTATGCTTCTCACTGCACTGAATATTAATGCCCAATATTGTTTGATAAAGTAAAATCAGAGAATACATCAGGGAGTGAGAGAGGAGAAGTCACTTGGAGCATCGGCCCACGCGACGCGAGCAAACCTACTGGGACCGGGTCGAGGTACATTTCCAACCAGCCCTGGGGTTTTGGACCATGTGCCAAGTTGATAACGCTCAGAGCTGGCTTTAGCAGGCATTTGAGATCCTTTGACAAAATAAAAACGCCCCAAAGCGCATTAACACAGGTGGCCGGGAGGCGTTCGGTCTGTCTGTCTGTCTGTCTGTCTATGTGTCTGTCTGCTCAAGGGATGTTGTTACCAGAGGGAGCCAGGCTTGGAAACAAGCATTAAGGATGGAGTTTGGGCTCGAGCGTGACAAGAGGTTCTCCTGTTCCTGCTGTTCCTTAGTCTCCATGGAAACGACAGAGCTGAAACAACAAGTACTGCCGCTGGTAAAATCACTTTATGAAAGTAATTTGCACAGCAAGAGCAGTTGCGTTCGGATGCGAGATCGAGCAAACCCACATGTACTCTTAATAGAGTGATATTTATGTTTCCGTTTTGGTCCGTCCTTGTGTTCAGTACAAAACAGCCCACTCGGATACCGCTATCTTGCGTAGAGTCTAAACATGAAAAGCATAAATGCTTGTCATTTGATCCTGGCCCTGCTGATGCGACAGTCAGGTGAACAGGCGCAGCCCTAATTGTATCGCTCGCACTTTACGGAGGTTTGTTAATGCAGATCTGTTTCCGACAGAGGTCTTGTGTCGCTCCGCTCGCTGAATGTGACAGGGTTTGTTCTTAGTGTGAATAATGAAACATGCTCCCAGAGTGTGGTGAGAGATCCCGTGACAGCCCGCTTTAATGATCTTGTTATTGTTCTTTTGCAGAACAGATGTTGGTGACTTAACGATTGTTTGCGTTTGTGATCTCCCACTTTTCCGAACATTACCATCCCGTAAATCTCTGTGTTTGATTTGCGCTGCATCTATTGCATTTTTGTAAGCTTTTAATTATCAGTGCTTCTTTCTGAGCCAGACATTACCTTTAGTGTTGTTGATACTTGGGGGTAGGTTTGAGTTGTTTTGGGTTTCAGTGAGTAACTCGTTCAGTATGGGATGATTCCATACATTTTTGCTGCAGTCAAGAAAGCCTTTAAATTTAAGTGTTACTTTCTGCATTGCTATACCATTTATGCACCTTCCTGATGAGCCTACTGCTTTTTCAATTATGGGTGGCACTTCCGTTTGGGTTTGACTGAAAGGAGTCATTTCAAAACATAAGTTGGCCTAGTTATAACACGTGACGTGTTATAATTAGGACATCTATGGCATCTATGACTCTTTTCAGTCACAACATATACTATGGTCTTTTGGCCTGTTCTCCCTATTTAATTTCCAACGAATAATTCACTGGAAAGCATTAAGTTTTTATGTCTCATTCCAGGTTTGTTTTAGTACATCATACATCATGAAAATTTTTGATTAAGGCAGCGTATGCTACATAATACAGATATACTGTATATTAATACAATGATATTTCACCCGTCTGTTATTGCTATGGTAAGAATTGTGCTTATTCATGGTCTGTTTACACTTATACTCTACAAAATGATATTTTATATTTCACTGCTGAACGGTGATTACAATAATGTCATCTCTTTGTACCCAGTGAAAAAGCGTATTGTGTTCATAGAGCAAAATTTTCACTGATTGTTTTTCATTTTAAACGGAAGTCACTCCTATAATTTGTGCAAAGTATCCTGGGCGATTAAGGTGGATGCATATGAATGAATGAAAGTGAATGGTGTGCAATCTGGTGTGACTGGCTAATAGATAGTCCCCATTCTTGATTCCAAATGGCTGTGCCTTAGTAAGTGACTTTTCAAAAATACACCTGTGACCTCCATTTCATCTATGAGTTGCTGCAGTTCCTTTATGATGCATTTCAGCAAAATGAGCGGTTTGTTATTTTCAAATGTATTTTCTTACCAAAACCTTCCACCATCAAAGAAGCTTTCCCATGAGGAGAAAGCGTTGATGCGCACGAGAGTTTCTGAAGAACAGAGCTGTCCAACCTGCCAGTCAATGCATGTATTCAAGATACCTTCACGCACCCGTCTGCGCAGACGTGATACGTCATCAGATCGGAAGGCGTCATTAATTTGCACTTAGTACTGTAATGTCTTCTTACCCGGTGAATGAGACATGAAGCAATCTGACAGCATTGCATTGAACTCTCCACCAGCGCTGTTTCTTATCGTGTCGCTGGTTAGCCTCTGGTCTGCTTGTGTGCATTCATGTGGTTTGGAAAGGGTTATGCAAGGAGGGGTGGGATTTTGTGCTGTTAAAACTAGCTTGCTTTTGCTAGCCTCTCTGAGAAGCCTCTCGCTCCAAGAAGCTGCAGTTTAAAGTAAAGGGCCAATGTTTGGCACAATGTGAAGTGGTGCTTTAGCAAGTCAAATTTTCAAGTCCAAATCATATTTAATTTTTTTAATGCACTAAGACCGTTTTGAACACTGCACCACTGACTACCAGCATTGCGCAAAAAAAATTAGAACACATTAGCTACCGTGTTACACCCCATTCAGAACATCTTAGTAATTGCATAACAACAAATCTTCTTTTGGAAGTCCAAATGTTTAGTTTGACTGTACTCTTCACTTTTCTTCATCAGAGCTTTTAACAGTTTAGTGTGATATTTCGTGGACTCAATGCTTTTTCTTTCTTTAGATGCAGTCTTCAGAAAACGCCTAGGGAAACTAGTAATCATATTATTGACAAGCTGCCAACATGTCCGACATTCTCAGCTGAAGTGTTGTAGCTGAATAACTGTACACAGTCTATTTTATCTCATTTCTTTTTCTTTTTCTCTTTCTTTTATTCTTCCTTCTGGTGGTTTTATTTGGTGTGCCATGTTTTATTGTTCAGTGAAGTGTAGATCTTGAGAACGATGATATTGGTGGTATTTCTTTCATGCTGGTTTTTCGCCAGCCTTACATATCTGATGCATGTCTCTCAGCGGGCCAAATGTTTCCTTTCCCATCCTCCCAGAGTGGTCACAGATTTAGCGGCGGTCCCATTGCTGGCATGTCTCAGTGCGGTGAGTTCACAGGTGTCCAGAAAGCAGGTGATGGATCTCTTGAATGTTCCCAGAGCATTGTCTCTCAGTCAGTATCCTCCCGAGAACCACTAATCCTTCTGTCAACACGAGAGTCTATCTCTCCAAACGATCCGTCCGCGAACACGCACATCTCCTGCACTTCATTCTGTTGATGAGGGTCTGACAGCTGTGGATTTTGGCGGTGGGATGCATTGAATCTTCTGAGCATCCAAACACAAGAAGTTGGCTCCAGTTTTTGCCCCTTTGATTCCACCCTCCTCCTCCTCCTCCTCCTCCATCTTCTTCCAGCCTTTATCTCTCTTTCCATCCTTCATCTCTTGCAGGTGGTTTGAGTCAATCTCGTGAGTCACTCCGGGGTTCATATATAGAGTAAAATAAGAGTAAAAGATTCACCACCCACAATTCCACAGAGTGATTGAGAGAGCGAGAGTAGCCTTTCTCTGTATAGCTGTAATGCTTCTGCTCATTTGCACTTTCACTCGAGGACCTTGCTTCCATTTGCACACTTATACAGTAGTAGTAGGTATGTTCGCCTCCTATCGGAGAACAAACACCACACTTCTCCTCACACACAAATGCACACTTACACCTAAATGTGTGGGCGAAACTTTACCATCATCTCCCACAACCTGTTACGAAACAATCTGTAGAGTTTCTAGTATATGTATTACTGAAAAGCGAGTATTTGAGAGAAGTGAAACCATTTTATCGTAAAGTACACTTTGAGTGCACTAAACAGATGGTAGACGGCAGCAACGCTTTGAGAATGGGATGATGTGTTTTGTAACATTATCTTTGTGTTCATTCAGCTGAAGCCAGAAAAAATTTTTATTCCAAGTATGCAAAGACAGATGTGACTGAGCCAGCAAGTGCAGGCAAGGTCTAGTTGTACAGTACTGTTGCTAGTAGCAAATCTCAGAAATAAACCGGGTGGATAGTCACTTTTTTTTAAATGTGTGTTGGAAATGCATTTTTCAGGATTTTCAACAACAACATTAAAATAAAGCTAACTGAGACTTATCTCATCTCACAAAAACATATCAAAAAATTCTTAAATGAAACATTACAAAATATCAAAATTAAGTTAGCTTTTGCTTAGAACAACCAAAATAATCTGCCAATGGGGTAAGCAAAATAATGTTACTAAACAAGAAACCAAGAAACAATATGCTTACCCCACTGACAGATTATTTATTTTGAAAACAAGATAATTTTTCTTTGTCTTTTATATTTAATTCTGTGGCAGAAGACTTAAAGATTTTTTTTCTAAACATTCTGACTTGTGAGTTTATATCTTGCACAATTCTGACATGATGTCTCACAGTTCTGAATTAGAAGCATCTATTGAACATTTATCAATTTTTGATTAATGGAAAGAATCATCACCAAATTAATCAAAATAATCAGTGATTACTACCTAAAATGTTGACTGGAAAGTTAACCTAATTGAGTTGTAATCTTGTAACTATACATTTTTAAACGTCTGCCAACAAACACTTCAATCTATGTCCAAACCCGTACTTCCACGGAAAGACGGCAAGAAAAACATTGCCGTGTGGGAACGCTCCGCTCTGACCTGTAGATGCTCTCGTAATTCCAAGCTGTTCATTGCATCACCTGGCAATTTCTGGCAATCTAATCATTCCCTGTAGCACAAGGACACACGCTCATTGTGAGGCATGATTTCATTTACCCGTTGTCAGGAGATTTTTATTAGAAGCCACACCAACCTCGTTTTCTCAAATTGTGTTTAAAGTCACAGACTGAGCCCGCTCTGTCTCGCTCTGATGTGGACCTGAAGCACTGGCTTGTAAATCTGCATTTAAATTGAATTTAGGACATTATTAGATTTGCTTGAAATAGTGATGGCTTTGCATGTGTCGTATACATGTGAATGTCTCCACTGAAAAACACATTTGAGCAGCTGCGTGAGCATTAAGTAGTTTCATCCGACCCGCGGTCACTATGCTATCCAAAAAGGGTGTCTCTTTACACCTTACGTCTAGCTGCGATTGACGGCCTTTGTGTGATCTAGTCTGACAGAGAATGTGCCAGAATTATGCCTTCTGTTTTCTTTTCAGCACCACTTATGATCTATGACTGACTTCATAAAGCCATGTAAGCCGGCTAATAGTTGGTCTATTTTAGTATCGTATCCATTTACACAAGACAGTCAGTCAACACTAAGCCCAGACTTATTAAATCCTAAAATATGTTTTGAAGTCAGCGTGAAATCAAAATTGATCCCATCTACTTTTTGTGCAATATGAATTTGGCTCGCAAATCTTCCTCACAATGTGACTTAATGTCCCACGGCTGTAACTTTTTGTCATATACATGCAAATTTTATATCGAAAGTTTGTATCTCAAAATTGTTACTTCGTGCTACAGTGTGACTATGTTGTATTGCAAAGTGTGTCATTTTAATTTTGATGCAATATTACTAGTAGTCAGGGTCACATGATCCTTCGAAAATCATTCTAACATGCTGATTTGTGGCTCAAGAAAAGGAAAAGGGTGGTAAAGCAATCGGTGGGGGGCAGAGTTCAGTAAGGAGACAGCTCTGGGGAAAAAAGATGGTTCTTGTTCTGGGGCATCTGAAGCGCCTACCGGAAGGCAGAGAGAAAACAGTCCGTGGGCAGGGTGAGAGGAGTCCTTAAGAATATTGTGTGCTCGGCACAGACAGTGTTTCTTCTGGGTGTCCTCAATGGCTGGAAATGGAGATCCTGGGATGCGCTGGACGGTTTTCACCAACCCCTGCAGTGCCTTGCGCTCAGCAACAGAGCAGCCCCCATACCAGTCTGTGACACTTGTTTTTTATGGATGGATGAAAGTCAAAAGAACAGCTTTTTTTTTTAAATATGATTAATTTTTAACATTATGTCAGGCATCATTGCTGAATAAAAAGCGATTAATTAATTTTTTATTAATGTTTGATTTCAAATATTTGAATGGTAGTGTATTTCTTAAAATTGAGACAACTGTGACTTTAAATGTCACAGTGTGCTTTTTTCAAATACCAAATCCCATCATTTATCGGGTAATGAAGTAAATGGCCTGCAAATTGCTTTTCATGTTGACATTAAAATGCGTGTGCGTGTGTGTGTGTGTGTGTGTGTGTGTGTGTGTGTGTGTGTGTCTGTGACCTACCCTGTAGCAGTTAATGCATGCTCTGACACATTGAGCTGTGGTGCACATGCAGCCAATTCAGGCTTGAATCTGACCACCGTTTCGGATCTGTCCACTCTCCATAAAAGTGGACAATGTTGGTTTGATTTCAGAGCCTCTCAATGATTCAAACCTGATCATTACCATATCCAATTATAAAACAGAAGAGTCTTTTTGCATCAGTGAGCAGTTTTGCAGTAAGTAAATAATTTATTTAAGCAGTTTTTTTTTTTTTTTAATGCAGTGCTCTAACACATAATTCTCTTTTAATCTAATTACTATGAAAAAGCGTTTTTAGACACTGAGTGTACTCGGTGCACCAGCTAGTTTGTAAACATGTAAACCTGCCGTGTGGGGGTGGAAGTAGAGCTGAATGCTGCTGTTATAATACCACTGGGTTTATATGCTCTTATGCATTACATTTCACCATTGCAGTGTGTTTTTTCCGTTGCTCTTTTAGACTCTCCTCTGCGTGGCTTCACATCAGATCAAGCTAATATCATTGACCTGCTGTCGTCTTACTAATTAATATCTTTGTGATGGACGGAAGAAACTCGCCCCTTAGCAGACATTTCACATCCGTAGTGATTTACGGTGCACTAATTACATGGACAGTCCCTCTGGAGGAACCGAGGGTTAAGTGCTGTCCTCAGAAGCCTCATTGATGAATGAATAGGATGGTGTCTTCAGTTTCTGAGTCACCTGATTTGAACTTGAAACTTTGATGTTAGCAACCTTGATCCAAATGTAATGCTAATTTAAATAATTGTGTGTCTCTCTTATTTTTTCTTTACAACACAGTTTTATTTTAGTTTTAAAATACTAATACAGGAAGACCTGCGTGTTAAATGACAGGATTTTCATATTTTTAGGTTGTTAATTAATTTTTTCCCCTCTGTCAATTAACATTTATTTACAATATATAGCACTTTATGCAACATAAAGCTATTTTATAGGAATAAGAAAGAAATAAGACTATATACATGGTAAAGTATGTGTGTGTGTGTGTGTGTGTGTGTGTGTGTGTGTATATATATATATATATATATATATATATATATATATATATATATATATATATATATATATATATATATATAGCAAGTCAAAGGCAGAATAAAGTGGCAGAAATTTCTTTTCAAAATATAAAAAGAATAGTTTAGGCAAAAAGAAAACCTCATTATTCTGTTGTTCCAAACCCGCAAGGTTTGTGTTTTTGTGAGGAAAAAAAAAAAAAAGGTGCTAAACTGATCTTTTCCATACAATGAAAGTAAACTGAGACTGTCAAACTCTTAAAAGGACACAAGAAAGCTCTATAAAAGTATACTATAAAAATGTGGCTTTGTGCGCTAAATTCCAAGGCTTCTGAAGTTATAAAACTTTTTTTTTTTTGTTTTTTTTGCGGGACTGAATTTTAGCTGTAAACTCCACATTGTCATTTGCAAAACACCAAGTCGCATAGAACCAGTGGCGCGAGTTGTATGGACCGCTTCTGTATCTACGATCTTCTACTGAATGAAGAAGCACATCACTGAAATTTTGATGAATAATTTTGGTTGAAATGAAGTCATGCACGAGGTGGATAAATGATGACAGGATTTTCATTTCTGTCTGAACTACATCTTAAACAGCAGAAGCAAACCGCCATTGAGTTTAATCGTGCACCTGCTCGCGGATATTCTAAACACTGTAGATCACAGAGACAGTCTGCTGTTGGGCTGAATTATTTTCTCTCCTTGGAGATCTCCTTTATACGAGCAGAATCAAATTCAGATGTGTGGGTTGGGCTGCGCTCTCAGAGAATAGCTGCAGCAATGAATGTTCATCGTTTATGGCAAGGATGAATAAGCCCCTGTATCCCGGGCCTGATGTGTGCTCATTTAATCCCAAACATTTTCCTTTTGTTGGCGTAGGAAATTGTCCTCAAACTGTCAGCATTGAGTGTTTCTGCGATTCAGAGTGTTCTCCTGTTGTTTAATTCTTCAAGCTGCATCTCGCCGCAGCCTTTCTTTTTTTCGGTTTCCGTTCAGTGGGTTTCTACGCTTCCAATAGTAACAGCCAGAAAAATATGAAGTCATAACCACAGTATCTGTTTTCCCCTGTACAAAAGCTTAAGAAACATTATCCCAGTCTAATAACGTACACCCTTTGGAAAGGCCTTTTTTAGGAATTAGCGATGAAATCATTCTCCGAGGGCCATTTAATAGGAAAAGTCACTCTCAGTTGGGTTTGGAACGCCATCAAGATATGGGATGGCTTAATTTGCTCAAAGTACTGGTCTTGCTTGTTTTTCCAGCTAGATCTGAAAAGCTTCACCTCCACCCTCATTTACTGCACACTACTATAATTGCATAAATCCAGCTGTTATTTCGCCTTGTGGGTGTAAATATCAGGGCAGTGCTATATGTGGAGATACAAATGAGATGTTTATGATCTCTGAAAACTCTTTTGCTGTAGTGTTTACTGAACTGCAAAGATGTGCTTTGCTTTGTTTTTTTCGTCGCAGCTTGGTTTAGATTAGGTTTCAGATGACATCTGAGCCGGTGCAGGTCCAGTACGATTTCTCTTCGCCGCTCATTTGTTGCAGCAGGTGGCTAGAGACCTGCGGGGTGCGAGTTAGTGACCACATCTCAAGATCTCCCTCGCTCGCTCTATCTCTCTTTCTCAGCTTGGTTTCTTGCTTCCAGTACAAGGATTAAACCGATTAAATCCCACCTGCCACAGATGCACCCTCCCCCCCTGAGGAGACCCCCTTCCCGAAACCTACCTCACCTTTTCCATTCCCGCCTGGGAGAGATGGAGCGAAAACCTAGACCTGACAAACAGCCTGGACTCAGAGACCGCACAGGGTAGTGAATGAATCATTTCTTCTGAGTTGGATCTTTTCGATGTGAATCAGTTTGCAAGAAAACATTCGGAAACATTCAGTCTTGAATCATTCACGTCACGTTATTTTAATGATTAAGTGTGCTGTAAATATATATATATATAGACCACAGAAATTAATTACATTTTAAAATATATTGCAATAGATTTTTTATTTTATTTTAGATTTGTAATAGTATTTAGGTTAAAATTTAGGTTAAAAATAAAAATAAAAATACCGGCCTCAAACCTTTGAACTTTTGTACACTACCTCTCTTTGCCGTTTTTGCATATTAAAAAAAGAATGTAGTAATTTAATTTATAAAAACCATCTGTGCTGCATTGCATTGATTTGCTGCAAAGCATGTAATAACTTAATTAAATTAATAACTATTAATTTATTTGTGTTTATTAATGTGCAGTAAAAACAGTACTATTGTAAAATAATATAATATAAAAATGTTTTCTGTAATATATTTGAATATACTTGAATAAATTCTACAATGTCAGACCAAAAAAATTGTAGTTCTCCCAACTCAAAATCTTCTAGTGACTTGTTGCATTTAAATTTTTCTATTGGCCCAGTTGAATTTACGGTTTACTGTCAGTTTACTGTTTTTTAATCGTGGCAACAGTTGTCCCAACAGAAAATTTGCAGAGCAGAAAATCAACTGGGCGATGGAAAAAAATTTTGATGCAATAAGTCAATAGAGTTTGGAGGTCAAAGTGAATTAGTGATTTAAATGAATCATTTAATCATTTTTTGAGTATTTATTTTAACAAACTGTTCAATAGAAGCGATTTGCCATGAGTCAGAACTGCCATCACTCCAGGATGTTCATGTGTAGCTTTGACATTTTTCACAAAGCTGTCCAGTAGTGGGAGAATAGTGCACACAGAAAGTTCCCCAAACTTAGACTTTTGACTCCAGAAGCTCTGCTTGATTCCATGCGTCGTTCCAAAGTGTTACAATTCAGTCACCGTGATTAATGGAGAGTGAATTTTTGGCAGTTGTTGTTCTGTATGCAGTGAATTAATGTTAGGACTCTATTCAAGGACACGTATCCTCTGTTTTGTGCTGCAGGCTTCTTTATGCTGTCACATTTCTCTTGATTCATCAGAAGGTATTCGTATAGTATTTCTTGCATCGTGTGCTTTGGAGGATACCTTGGATTTTTTTTTTTTTTTCACGGCCAGTTTTAAAAGGTAAAGTATTCGAGATTTGTGTGTGAAAAACTTTTGGTAATCTTTTCATGCATTCTTCATGAGTAAATACTTTCTCTGAGAGTACTTTTCTCCACGCTTTTCGTGAACTGTGTTTATATTTTAAAAAGAATAAATCTGTTGAAAATCCCTGTCAAACTCTTAAGAGGGCTAAATTTGGAATGAAAAGTCAATTCGTGCGGTATTCCTCACTTATTTTTATCTCCCAGAGTGCCCCTGTGAGATAAGGTGCATGTTGGCTAACCTTTGGGAAAAGAGCAGCCTCACACAGCGTACCATTTGATTTGCCGTTGTCAAATACAATCAGACGGAGAGACTCTGAATTGCGAAAGGGTGAAGGTGAGCCAAGGGGCTCTCGCCAGCTCTCGTTCCTTCTCCGCGGGAGGGTCCGACCTCTCACTAAATCAACGCTGCAAATGTCACGGCGTCCCATCCGACAAGGCAAAGTACAGATAAGCACTTCGGTCCTGACCTACTGTGGCCCAAAAGGATTTTAGACACTTAAGTCACACTTAAAACTGTACAAATGTCACTGCTTTAGATAACAAAATAGGAAAGAAAGTATCTGCAAACTGCTTTAACTGAAAAATAACTTTTAAAAACACATATTTGAAAGAACTCCTCAAACTCACGAGTGATAAAAATAGTAATAATGCATGATATTAAGTTAAAATATATAGTTTTTATTTTTAATGTAATAAACATATTAGAAGGATAACATGCTCAAGGATATTGTTTTAAATCATAATTATAATGGGTGTTCTGCCTAATATTTTGGTGAAAACAGTATTTAATGCTGCAATAAATGAATAATATCTTATTCAGCAATGCATTTAAAATATAGCGAAAGTGACAATAAAAGATTTGTAATGTTTGTATGTTAAAAGATGCTGTTTAATGAATGTTCTGTTGATTAATGAATCCAGACAAAATTACTTGTTTTCCAAAAAGGCAGTATTCAACATTGATCGTAAGAATAACCACTGAATAACTGAATGATGATTAATAATAACTGTGCACCAAATCAGCATATTCAAATGAATTTCTGAAGAATCCCTGTCACTGAAAACAGGAGTAATGGCTGCTAAAAATGTAGATTTTCGATCACAGTAATAAATTACATTTTTTAAATATATTCAAATTTGAAATGGTTATTTTAAATAGCAATAATATTTCACTGTTTTTATTGTATTTTTAATCAAATAAATGCAGCTATAGTGCATATAGTAGACCTTATTCAAAAACATTTAAAGTCCTATTTAATACCACACATCTGATCAGTTGTGTATATTAACAAATCGACATTTTCAAAGCTTTTGACAAGTGGAAAGTGTTTCCAATGAAGCTTTAGCTTGAAAAGTATGTTTGGCCTATGTTTCGATATTTCACTACAGTCCATTGACATTCAAACATTTTTCAGTGTTGCTGAAGTGTCTAAATATTGTTTTTTGGCCGCTGTGTGTTGCAGTTGTATTAATGGCGCTGAAGTCTGCTGGCCGTTTGCTCGTAGAGCAAATCTCTGAGAGACGAGTGCCGCTGCCAGCTGCTGCTCAGGCATTTCATTTCTCGAATCGGACTTGGAAGCTCATGGCTAGATGATGAAACCGAGTTGAAAGAGAAGCTTGGGTCAAGGCTGATTTAAATATTTTCTTTTTATCTTCTCGATTTCAGACTTCATTCTCTGCAAAAAAAAAAAAAAAAAAAGCTGATGACTTTGAGTCAACAGAAGATCATTTTGACAGCTTCCGTAAGCTTTGATTACAGACCATTCGATCACTCTCAGTTGAATGGTACTTATCCAGCTAGACTGACCTTTGAACTCGGTTTCGTGGTTGTACACCTTGTACACCTTGCTTTGTTTCCACAGTCAGAAGTGGTCTGCTGGTTTCTTTGTATATCTGCAATTCAAGGTCTGTCAAGCCAGATAAGTCTAATGCCCCCACGGGCCCTTCAGAGTCCGCTCACTGACTGTCTGATGCATATTGTAAACACAAAACAGAAAGAGCTACATGTCTCAGGATATTCTGAGAGCTGGGTATCAAGAGCCTGCTAACCCACCTGGAAACAAAGATTAAAGTGATTTTAGGAAAGAAAAGTGGTTATACAATTTCCCCATGAAGATTTAAGTTTGGTATATAAAATGGCATGTATATAAATGGCACATAAATGAAAATCCATCTTGTCACTTTTCATATAGGAAAGCGAACATTTCTATTTGGGAAGATCCTTGTCAGAATATATAATTTATCTGCACATTTTGATTTGCAAAAGATTTTCGTTTTAAACCCAGTTTGACAACAAGTTCAAAGTTTAGGTTTGGTAATATTTTTTGATATTCTGTGTACAAAATAAATACGCACCGTACATGTAACATCTAAGCAAAACTTTTATTTTGGATGTGGTCGCTAACAATCACAATTTTCAGAACTTCATAATTGACCCGACCTCAAACGTCATAAAAAAAACATTAATCATACGGCTTTGTTCGCATATAACATAAATACAGACATTTCCCAGGCAGCAGGTTGCAGCTAAATGACAAATTAGCATTTTAGAAGGAAAGTATGTAGTAATGAAATTGCAAAACACAATGCAATACTCTGTTTTGAAAATGAAGAAAGAAGTGTTTTCTAAAGAACCCGAAGACTGCCTGCGGACACATTTTCAGCTTTACTAACAAGCTATCAGGCAGGAGGCTAAAAACACTAGCGGGTCTTTGTGAGGTTGTTAAAAAACCCCTGTTGTTTACCTGGCCGGGGTAGTTCAGTTTTGGATTATATGCTGCAATTCATTCTAACCTTTCAGTTACCTTTACTAATGACATGCAGCTCATAAGCTTCTGGTGGTGCAGCTAATTTTTTTTTAGCATTGTTAGGAGAAGCTAACCTTGGAAACAGCAAAATGGTATGATCATTACAGTACCTGCTTCAACAACTGAATGCGGTATGTTGGAGTGCTTTGTGCGAGTGTAAGGCTCTTTAGCCCGTTGGAGGCTGATTGGACTTTGGTTGGTGCTATTTTTTCCTTAAAGAGGTTAATTACTACATCAACAGAATCAGATGCCTAATAAACAGACATGTTAATAGATTTTACTCCATTTTACCAGTTTTTTTTAACCTCCAAATAAAAACATAACCCGTGTTCTGATTGAATTTTTATCAGCATATGCAAACATCAAATATTTCAAAAATGGAAATGAAGAGTTTCGCTGTTTTCAGGGTCAATGCGAATCCAATCACATCCTCGGGAACCTTGCAAATTACGCAGAACTTTCCTTACAGCATATTCTCTGGCTGTCACCAGCGTTTCCCAGGTAACAGTCATTACTTTCATGGGTTTCATTCTCTGGATGCTGATGTGGTTTAAGAGATGGTGCTTTTGAATCTGTTTGAATGACACATACATTCTGGGCTCTGATAGACCTGATGACTGCCGCTGTAAGAGAAACAAACTGAATATCACACCAGAAGCTCACTGTCGAGTCTGTAATCTCCTTGAACAGAATAAATAGAACGGATGTTTTCGTCTTTAGCCTCCAAATAGTTCTTGGACAGGTACTATGGCAATAGCATTATGGTAGTTATTCATTTCCATAGCTACATGGTATGATTCATATGTCTATTTATTGTGCTGTCTCATTATACCTCTGTTTGCTTTGAGTCATAATGTTGGTCTGTTATTAAGTACCCTACATGACTATTGCCCCAGTTTTTTCTCAATTTTCAATCTGGAGAAGTTGACACTAGTTTCCAAATGCCAGTCATCTGCATATTTGAGTTGACCGACTTCATTGAAAAAGTGTATTATGGTCTCTGACTGTGATTCCACTCATTCCTAGGATATCAATTAAATCTGTTAATGTATGATCCTCAGTTGTCTATTGTGTGATGCCCAGATTTTGCCCAGATGCCCAGAGTTTGGCTTCATTGGCAAAGCAAAATAAAAACGCATAAGCATAATATTGCGTATGATACTTGTTAATTGTATTGTTTTAAAAGAGCGCTGAATATTGAGAACAGCACTGGCTCATGGTGAATATTGTGTGAATATGTGGTTTGTTTTATGTATGTGTGTCTAATATATGCCAGTATATGATACGGTAATACTACAATTAACAGTATTTTACTGTAACATATTTTACAGTGAATATCATAAATCACTGACTCTGATGCTGTTGTTTTCTCCCAGTGGTCTGTTTGCTCTGGTCTGCTTCATAACACCTGTCCTGGCCAAACACAGCTCTTTGGCTTCAGAGTGCACAATGAAGAACAGTAATTACTGCTGCCTCTTTCACACACACACACTTTATCCTGTCATCGGTTTTAGTGATTGGCCCTGACCACAGTCTTCAAACCACTGGCATGTCTGCCCTGCAACAGAGCTCCATGTCTCTCTTTAATGGTCTACTAGTATTGTTCCCAGCAATTTAAGCTGGCGCTTGAAGTAGAGTAATAGCGTGGTAGAATAAATAGAGAGAAACAACAGAAACGGTTTCTCAGGGAAATACGTTGACTTTGTTTTTAAACTCTTTGATGCATGGCTTTCATCACTTACTCCAGGGTTTAATGGTGCATCCTAACCACCATGGCTGATGACTCCTTATCCATAATTCTGTGACTGTTATACGTCACGGTGACTGAATCAAAAATCACACTCTTTGTAGGTACTTATTTTAAATAAGTAATTACTTTTGAGACCATAAATATATAAGGGAAGTATGTGATTTTGGATGAAGCCATGTGAATACTAATTTTTACCTGAATACTAAAAGGGGAAATATGTGATACTGCAAGCAGCCTGCGAATTTGTACATACTACTTTTCAAATACTTTTTTTTTTTTTTTTTTTTTACCTACTGTATAATATGGAAATATGTAATATAGATATATAGGAGATATTCTCTTATCATATACTGTTTTTCATCTACTATATAGAAGGTAGGTATGTAATTTTTGGATGCGGAATGCGTACCTATTACTTTTCACATAATATTTTTGCGTAATGTATGGTAGGGAACTATGCAGTGTCATACGCAGTCTATGATTTCAGACGTATTTATCTTTTTGCCAACCATATAGTACGGTAGTATGCAGTTTTGAATGCAGAACGTGAATATGTACATATTTCTCTTCACATACTGCGTTACTGTATTACACAGAAGCGTGCGATTTTTGGATGCAGAATGTGAATCTTTACATACTACTCTTCACATACTATTTTTGCTTATTGTATAGTAGGGAAGTACGGGATTACAGATGTAGCCTGTGAATTCTGAAATACATTTTACATACTGTTTTTCAACTAGTATAAGGCAATAGAAGGTGATTTTTTCATACTGTATAGTATGGAAGTATGCCATGTTGGATGCCGAATGTAAATCTTTACATACTACTCTTCACGTACTACTTTTGCCTACTGTATACTAGAGACGTATGCCGTTTCATATGCAGTCTGTGATTTCAGGCATATTCGTATTCTCTTTTCACATCCTTTTTTACATCTACTATATAGTACAGAAGTATGCAGTTTTTTGGATGCAGAACGTGAATCTGTACATGCTTCTCTTCACATACTCTATTACTGCTGTAGGAAAGTATGCGGTTCCAGGTGCAGCCTGTGAATCTCTTTTGCATACTGTTTTTTTTTTTACCTGCTGTATAGTATGGAAGCGTGTGATTTTTGGTTGTAAACCAAGCTACTTTTAACATGCTATTTTCACACACTGCACAGAAGGGAAGTATGCGATTACAGATGCAACCGATGTGTAAAAAGAATTGGCTGACAATCGTGATAATCCACAAAGTACCTCTGAAATACTATCCTTTATTGCAGTGGCCAGATGTGTAACTCTCTTAAAATGAATCATTTTGGCAGAGAAAAATATTGGTAATGATTATAGTCTTGTTTTGAAGTAAAAGGAATCGCTAAGAATATTTTCCTTCGCGATTAAACAATTCATGCATCAAAGCGGTTAAACTAATACGGTGAGTCAAAACCTAAATGATGAGGACAATCATTATCCATCGGAGTCTTTGCATCTCTGATGGTTTCATTAAGCTTTGAAATATGCAGCGTTTCGCCTCATCTGAACCATGAAAACGCAGTTGTTTTATTGAAACTGAATGTTCTGGTCGGGCCACAGAGCTTCAAATCACGGCTATGAATTTTGATGCCAGTCAGAGGGCCAAGTTCAGTTATTGCATGTGGTTCTCATTAAACTCAGCAAATGGGAATAAAATAAGTGTGTTTCAGCGCTCGGATGTACAGGTGGTGAGGGAGACATCTGTCTAGTGATGGAGTGTGTGCATTTGTGTTATACCGAAGTGGACTTGTTCTGGCCTCTGCATTGCAATCAGTGAGGTTTAAAAAAAGTGAAATTAGAAGCGATTTTCTTGAAATGTTGACTCTGACAGTCTGAACGGAGCGTAACCATAACAGTTTTTCTTCATCTCCATAATTTGATTTTGTTTTACAGCCACGAATGCAGTTTTATATAACCAAATAATACTTGTAAAGCAGCCACAAAACACACTACAAGACGCCTCATTGAGGACGTCTAGTCAGCCTTGACTTGTTGGACGACATCTGAAAAGAAAGCCAAAATGCATTCCCCGTGCTCTGCCTTACTCCTTTTGCCGTTTAGCTCATTTTGACAGCCATTGATTCCTTGTTTATCTTTTGCACTTTTCTTCAGGCAGACCAAATGACAAGAAAAAAGCACATTTGCAGCTTGTTTTTTTTTTTTTTTTTTTTTCCTGCAAAGAGCAAAATGTGCCACGCTAGCTTATGATTAAAGCAGCATTAGTGTGCATTATACCTCCTGGGTGCTGTGCAGTAGCTTTAGATGTTCCTGTATCCCCTGCCATGCTAAAAGCATGTTTGCTTTAGCATCGTTTTTTAGAAGCATTACAAGGATTTGTTAACCATTACATACAGAAATTCAAGACTAAGACGACATGACCGCTGTCTGCAATTTTTTTTCGACTGTACTCAAGCTGATTATGTTTCGCAGCCTGACCTCTGATTCTTACAAGGAAAGATCTTGGATCTCTTTTAGTCGGGCAGCGAACTGGAAATGACCCTTTTTTCTTTCGTCACATACATGATTAGATATCTCCATGGCGCATTACACGAGATCCTTCTTCATTACACGTCCGATTGGAGCTGTCATTTTGTCATATAAATGGACATGGTACTGCTCACGCTGATCAAAGCGCATTAGGGGCCAATTTATTCAGCGACGTTGCAGTAACGTTACAACTCTCTTCTATTATTGTAGAAGTATGTGATCCAGATCTCTAGTCAGAATGAATGACTGTAAGTAAATGAAAAGAGGCTAAGTTACTGATTGTATAGAATTAAAAATAATTTAAATGAACAAGCTTACTTATGTGACAAATACGCATGCTAAAATGACAAGGCAGGCATTTAGAAGACGCTTTTATTCAAACCCACTTACGATAGACTTGTCATTGTCACAACAGTGAAAATTTACAAACGGTCCCTTAATGAGCTTAGACCATCAGAGTTCAAGCTAAGATCATTATCCTATGTCACACCACCCCTTTGTTGAAGAAAAAGGACTCTAGTATTCCAAAATTCAGTATCAATATTTTGAACTCTTTCATTTTTACAGAGACTCGTTTTATTAAGTCATTTTAACTTTCTGTTTAGTTTTACTTATTTTATTGCTTAAGTTGGCAAGGCAGTGTTTAAAATTTTAGATAGATAGATATTTCTTTTTTTTATCAATACAGTGATAATGAATAAATGAAGTGAGATTTATTTCTCTGCGAATAATGTGCATGCAAATGATGTTTTAAAGGGATAGTTCACCCAAAAATGAGGAAGACCGAATTTTCATATGTAAATGAACTACATTTGGAACATTGCATACCAGAACTAGTCTGTTTTTGTGCCAGTCTTCCTCCCCAGAGCACCAAGGTATTCTGCTTCTTTGGCCAGTTTCTTCTTATCAATGCCTGTTCTCCAATGCCTCTCATCTTGCTTTCCTCATCTACGCTTGAGTGGATGCAAGAAGGGATGTTTTATCCCCAAAGCATTGCAAGTTTTGTGTCCTAACTCTCTCCACTCTTCTTCCACTCCAGGAAGTTCCTGTCATAGCAACACGCTCCCCGCTTTGGTTCGGACTCCTTCTCTAATGATGCAGTCCGGTCTGGACATGAAGCCTTTCATGACCTTCCCCGTGGAGAGCTCCTCTCCGGTCGGCCTGTTCCCTAATTTCAATACGGTAAGCAAGCATGCTTTCATCTCCCTGCTCTTGGCCGCCTGCCCCTTTAATGTTGGCCTCGTTCCTGTGTGTGTTGACACTGATGGAATTAAAACCTTCTCTGAAAATCATGGAGTGAGGAGGGATAATGCTCTTTGTTAGGTGTATATCGTCCTTCACAAACTGAAGCTTGTGTGGTCGTTTGGAAGAGGGTTCAATAATTGCGTGCTAGCGGCTATTTAGGATGGCGTAATATAGAATTGAGCCATAAGGTTAGCAGATAGCAGGGGAAAAAAACAATGCTGAATCCAATCCTGCAGAGTTAGGACAGCAAAATAAACCAGCTTTTTAATGTTTAAACGGTAATTAGGTATTTACAACCTTGCCAAATTAGGCAGATGCCAGCAGGGACAGGTTGTGCAACGTGCCCCTCATCAAACAACTAAGTAAGGTAAAGTAAGAATATTTTTACCAATCTTTTTTCTGTAAGAAATTAATAATTTTTTTTAAAGCAAGGTCACATTAAATTGATCAGAAATGGCGCTGAAGACATTTATAAGGCTACAAAAGATAAATGCTAGTCTTTAGAACTTTCTGTTCACCAAAGAATTCTAAGAAATGTTTGTTGAGCAGCAGATCAGAATATTGATTGATTTCTAAAGCATCATAATACATTCAAGATTCGAGCCCTGATGTTGAAAGAGCTTTGCGTCTTAAGAATTGATTCTATTTAATTGTATGTCTAAAACATATTGTTGTAGAAAACAATTATTGTAACGTGTAATGATAATTCATAATATTCCCATTTTTATTGTGTTTTAATGAAATAAGTGCAGCCTTGTGGGTCATCTTTCAAAACTTCTTTCATCTTTCAACTTCTTTTAAAAATGTTACTGTGGCAAACTGTTGTGTAAGTGTTCACTAGCAGCTAGGATGAACTAAAATGAATTTTGTCAACTGCAAGGTGTTTTTTTTTTGCAAAATTATTGGTTGCCAGGAGGATAATTCCAAATATGATACATTTAGTATATTGTTGACCCTAGTGGTTCAATGTTTAAGTCACAGATGGGATCGTTTTTGGGTTCAGCAATAACAAAAAACCCAATATAACTTTGCTTTCCATTTATCATTTGACATACTTTAAGGTCCTCTTCAATACCACAGCATAAAAGTACTAGCCTAACTAAGAAATAGCATAGATAATTACAACAGCACAAAGTTAGAAATAAAATAAGGTTGGTAGCATTCAGGTACGGAAATGTAATAATTAAGTGTAAAATAGCACTGCATAGTGTTTACTGTATAAATTACATATATATTCATCTTTTTCAAAGCTTGATTAGCATTAATGACATTTAATGACAGGCTGCTGTCCCTGATGCACGGGTCCAATGATACGCTTCAAAAACTTTTACCAGAAGGACTATTATGAGTATTTTATCAGAATTGTGTCCGTTCAGATGCAAGAAGGTGCAAAGGGAGATTCAGTTCGGTGTTCATGCAGCGTCTGAAACTGAATACCAGATCGAGTTCTCTTTCACCTCTCCTTTTGAATCCCTTGAGTGTGCAAACACGCATGAATTGGTGAATTCAATATTTTTTTTCACCTAATTCTCTTCTGGATCATTGTTTTAAACATCCTTACCTAAACTCTCTCCGTTCCTAGCAGACCGTAGGCAAGACATTAAGGCATCGCTGACAAATTGGTCATTTTTGCTCCCACTGTTCAACATGAGATGATGTTTTACTTTTTTACGATATTAAAACAGCAGCAATATCAGATGTTTAGTTAAAGGCAGAATGTCTGCAGTCGTGTCGACCCCTCACGCATTGATTCAAGCCCCTGATCCAACCCCCAAAATGAGAGGGAGCAAAATCGATTTGTGCTTTTATCTCCACACCCAGACTGCTGTAGTGATGGCAATGAAGGGAGACAGAGAGAGCGGCTGATGGGATCTGGAATAGAAAGAAAGTCAGTCTGAATTTGGGGCTTGTTTAACTGCCGTGGTTTTATTGTGCACCTTGAAACCTTTCTTTTTCTTTCTTTTCACTTTCTCCCTCTGTCCCTTTCGCTTTCTTGTCACTCTTCTCACTTTCCGCAATGCACCGTCCTGCTGTGACTCAAGGTGACAGGGCTCTTTAAAGTGGTTAGTAAAGGCCAAGCCTTGGGTCAGTGTGGCACAAGGATGGCGTGCCGTTCCGAATTACAGAATTAAATTACAATGTATTTCCAATTGACTAATAACTAAGTTATGTGTGTGTGTTTGTGTGTGTGTGTGTGTGTCTGAGAGAGACAGAGAGAAAAATAGAGTGTGTGAATTACCTTTGAGTCTGTGCATCTCTCAAAAGTGTATGGCTAAAACTGTGAAATTTTAAAGGAACACTTCATTGTTTTTGTAAATAGGCTCATTCTCCAACTCCCTAAGTTAATAAATTGAGTTTTACCATTTTGGAATCCATTTAGCCGTTTAGGATACCATTTCATCCATGCTTAGCTTAGCGTAGATCATTGAATCCAATTAGACCAGTAGCATCGCGTTCAAAAATGAAGTTTTTCCTATTTAAAACGTGATCTATATAATCTAGGAAGTTTGCTGCCTTACCATGGCCACTAAAGGTGCAGTGATATGTGGAAAATAGTCCCCAGCTTGCAAGACACGCTCCCTGTGCAAACAAGAGGTTTCTGGCTGTTCAAAAACTCAACAGTAAAACTCAACTTATCGACTCTGGGGGAGTTGGAGAAAAAAAAAAGTGTTCGTTTTAGTTCATTTTCTTCACTAACAGCGCCATTGTTATCTCACTTGTAAGAAGCCAAATTGTTTTTTAGTTGATGTTACGGATAAAGTGGTCAGTAGCACTAAAAACATTAGCGTTTATGTTAATGTCTGTGTGTCTCTGAAGGAGAGAGTGAGAGAGACAGAGTATGTGCTTTTTCCATACATTATAAAATGTGTATTTATATATACGTATGTGTGTGTGTGTGTGTATACGCACAAACATATAATGCTTCCTGCAAATTTGTAAATCTGTCTGCAGTTGACCGCACTGTTTTTATGGCCCAGCACCCAACGGATTGCACAGAAAATAAACAAATAAACAAGGCAAAAGCTGTCATAATTACTGCTTGACTGTTGGTGCAAATCAAGAGGTTCTCCAGGCTGCAATCACGCCACCGCAAAATTAGCGTAATTATACCATCTCCCTACAAGGCCATCAAATGAATTATTTTCTCCTAATGAAACTAATCACAGTAGTCTCTGTTGAGCTTTCCAGGAATGGCATAGGCTAATTATAGTTAGTGATGCGCATGATTTGTGGGTATTTTGGAGGTATCGCTTGATCAGCGCTGCTGTTTGTTTGTCCCTTATACTCATGTCATGGTGACTCCCCTCCAATCAGCATCTATGCTTCCGAGTTGGATCATTTCGACTATGCAGCTCATCGTGAATGCGTATGCGTGGGCTTACCTGTCTTTGAAAGCGTGTTAGCTTTCTTACCTCAAAACAACTTATTGCTGATTATTTTGCATTTGGCTTGAGCCTATTCTACAATTAAAATTTTTTGAAATTGAATTAAAATGATTTTAACCAATAACCAAATTATATGGGTGTCCTCAGTTTCGCTTTACATGCAGTAAATCTTTCATCCCTTCACCTAACAAAAGCCATCGATCTTCAGGAAGTGATAACGCTTTGGAAGGTAATCAGCAGCACAAGCTTTTAAAAAGTAAAAAAAAATAAAAAATTTTGCCCAACATTCAATTTAGCAGTCAAATTTGTTTCTGACAGTTTGATATATTCTCTTTTTAAATTACAGCATACGTATGATTATTTTTAAGTTAGTGGGTTTTGAAAAGGACTGCATAACAGGCATGACTCAACCTGGAGATTCAGAGGAAAGAGAGCTGCCATTGTGTCATAAAAACAAAGAGTTGTGCGTGTGTGTGCCCTGACATATGCCTCTCCTGGCACACCGTCAGAGCTGACTGTTTGTGGAACATCATGAGCAGGTGTCCTTATGTATAATTAGTGCTTCCTCCACTCCACATGCAGAGAAGCCTGCAAGTCCTCCCAAGCTGCTATTAACACGAGCCCACCATCTTACTGAACTCAAAAAAACACATTCTGCCTCTTGCAGATGATAACAATATCATGCACACTAGGGATGAGAATCGTGAAGAATTTAGTAATGATTTGGTTAAGTTTCACTAAATATTCAAAACCACCATGTTTTAATGGTTACTTTTATTCAGAAGGAACACATAAACTTAGTAATAAGTGACCAAAATATTTATTTAAATATGTATATTTAATATTATATACTATTTATATTATGTTACAATTGTGATTTCCATTTATTGAGCGTCCTGTTTAGAGAATCCTAAGAATGTGTGTATCATGATTCACACAAAAATGATTAAGCATCACATCTGTTTTCTGCTTTGATATTAATAGGAAATTATGTAGTGCACCAAATAAACATGTTAGAATCATTTATGAAAAAATTGAGATTGAAGATTAATTGTGTTTACATGTGTAAATGTGTGTGTGTGTGTGTGTGTGTGTGTGTATATATATATATATATATATATATATATATATATATATATATATATATATATATACACACACACACACACACATACACATACACACACACACACACACACAGAGAATAAACAATCTAGTACACTTGCATGTGATTTCTTATTCTTCTTTTTATTGTTGCTCCACATTGGCGGGAAAAGGGATCTCAACCAAACTGATTGAAAGCAGTTGTGAATAAGAACCGATTTCTCAGTTCATGACGGTAATGAATACAAATCATAACAACAGTAAGTGGAATCAGACTAATTTGTGAAATATATCGAATAAATCTCCGCGGTGGAGGCAGTTGCGGCAGCATTGGATAAAGAGGAGTTAGTCATCAGTGTGATTGTGTTTATGTGCTTGAGAGCACTGCGCCCGATCAGGGATCCCAGCGTGATTACAGCGAGCGCATAGTCACGGCTCTCTCTCTCTGTGACTGAAATCAATGCTGCCAGAGTCACAACAGACTGAGGCCGGTTTGTGCTCAGCCAGGTGTTCTCAGCCATGAAGAGAAGCACCACATTATCCATCTGCTGTGCTTTCTGTGCTTCAGAGACGGTCTCTGGCCTTGGCAAGGTCACAGCTATCGACTCACTCCAAGATATTCTCGCTATTACAGAGCTACAGATATCATTGAGGGAGACCGTAAATAGGTTCAGAGACAGCCAGAGAAAGAATGATGGAAGAGAGACGTGAAAAGAAAGATTGTTGTTTTGTCAGTTGTCCCCGAGAGTGGACATTAGCATGAACTCTTTGCTTCTTGGGCGTTTTCTTTCCGTTCGACTAATGTCATGGCAACAGATTGAAGAGATTTGAATAAGATTTGCATGTTTATATCGATTGATTAATCTTGGTTTGCTTTCTTGACGTTGCGGGTGATCTGTGTTGAGCGCACTCTTTCTAGATGATATTACTTCTCGAATTTCATGTTTGTTTACTTGTTTCGATTTTTAATTATGTCAGAATGGAGGTGAATGACAGGGAAGTGTAATTGTAATTCATCTGACAGTGACTGAGGGCTCTTCGCTTCCACTCAAGCTAATGTGATTAAAATGCCTGATTGACAGGTAAATCTCATGAGATGGAGCTCCTCCCACAATGCCTGACATCATCATCTGTGTTTGTATGTAAAAAAAAAAAAAAAAAAAGCTGATGAGTGAGGAGTCAGAATACATTTGAACTGATAGACAAATAACTGAAAAAAACGTATGCAAGATGTGCTTAATCTTGATAGAGCACACATAGAATAAAAAATAAAAAATGATTGCTAAGGAAATAGTAAAAGAAAAACTCTACGATAGTGTTTTTATGACTTTCAAGAAAAAAAAAAATTTGAAAGACTGATCAGAAGAGAGAACGGTGTTAAATTTATGACGTTGTATTAGAAACACCCTTATAATAGCGCAAACAATTTTTTTTGTAATTTGACGGGAAAGTAACATAATACAAGGAATAGTGTCATAAATGTAAATGTTTAAATATACGTGTATAAAGGTATAACGTTTACATTAGCCCGTTTTCATTTTAAAACAAAACCTTTGCTATGATTACTCCTGTGAATCACATTACAACTTTTGAAAAGAGCCTTTTACTGTAGACGGAGATCGTTTATAAACCGAGGTAAAAAAAAAGCCAGCGTAGACGAGGATCATTTTAATTTTAAACACAGTTTTAAAATGAAAACTCACTAGCCTCAACGGGGCTTTAGCGTACTGTTTACAGTACCGCTGGTTTATCATTTATTTACATTTACATTTTGAATGTTATTTGTGATTCTACAACATTTCGACATTTAACATTTAAAACCTGTTTGTCCGTTTAATTCAAAATCGCATTGTTGACATTTCAGATCTGTAATCCCTGAGCATTGTCAGTACAAACTAATTAATATTCATGAGCTCGTATTTTGCCACACGAGGACATCGCAAACCCATCCATCTCCAGTTTACCCCTTCTGTCAAATTTCTTTCAGCGCCACAGGTTGAGCTGCATCTCGTACGGCAGGTTTTTAATACGCATCAGGACGCCCCAACCGCACGCAGAGGAAGAGCACAATAACAGTCCCACCAGCTGCATCTTCTCTCCTGACCCCTCCATCTCCCACAGTCATTATATCTTTAGCCTGTAACTTCCCTGCACTGATAGCTGTTGTGCTTGTTGCGGTGGGAGAGCGAGATTTTAATTACAGATTACCGCTGTTCAGCATCATGCACAACAGGTAGCATGTCAGAGAACTGACAGACTGCATCTATGGACTTTGGATTCTTTAAAAACAGGATGGTTAGGGGGTGGTAGGGGGCATTTTCTGTGCTGCGGTTTTGTAGAGTTGGCGGAGTGGTGAGGAACTGCATTAGTGACCCGCAGAGGTCATGAATGGATGGCTGCTAGACCACTTTAGTGTCCTCTAATCAAATAGAGAGGATGGCACTCTTATCCCAGGATAAAATGGCATCAGCAAAATAGGAGGTCCGGTTTATGCAAACTCATAATTAGTCCAATAGCAATCTGACTTAACAGAAGTGAACAGTCATTGATGGCTTAATTTGATCTTTGTAGCATGACAAAATGTTATGAAAAATAAATGTTTGTTTTTTTGTTTTTTTAATGGTATCCATCTTCTTCACATAAAAATGTATTATCTTAATTATGAACACACTGGTTTGTAGTGCACATAGTTTTACCTTTTTTTTTTTTGTGAATGATAGCTGTGCATAAGTCTTTATTTGTATTTATTTTTGCGTACTTTTTTGTACTATCAAATGATTAATCGCATCCAAAATAAGTTGTTGTTTACATAATGTGTGTGGCGTACTGTGTATATTTATTGTGTGTGTATATATAACACACACAAAATGCATGTATATGTATTCAGAAATGCTAATTTTTTAATATTTATTTCTAATATAAATTATATGAATATAAATATAGACATGTAAATAAATGTAACATTTTCGAAATACATGCATGCGTGCGTATAGTAAATATAAATAATAAATATACACAGCACACACATTATGCAAGATATTATGCAAACAAAACTTTTATTTTGGATGCGATTAATCGCAATTAAATGTTTGACAGCATTACTTTATGTAAATGTATATAGTGCTTATATTTCCATTTAGTAATTTTTCATTCGAAATTCACGATTGGCGAGTATTCAGACAAAGCTGTCAGTGCTAGAAACCAACAGCACAGGTACTTGCTGATTTCCAGTACTCCAGTGATTTAATTGCTGTCGCTGCGAACGGGGCTTGAGACGCCATTAAGCTAAACGTGTAACTGGTAAATGTGGAATTCCAAACATTTTAGTTAAATAAAGCCAAGGCTTTGGGTGTAATCCATCCAGCTCGAAGGGTAACTGTCGTAAATACTTAATGGACCGAGTTCATATGAACTCTTATCAGTAGTGAACAGAATTCGCTGTGTAGAGTTGACTCCTGTTTACCCAAGCTCATCAGTTATTCAGAGCTAATCAGCCTGAGATGCGAGGATCAGCAGGCAGGCAGGGTGACAGCGAGCGTGTGTGTGTGTGTGTGTGTGTGTGTGTGTGGTTGAGAGATGGAGAGAGAGCTAGAGAGAGAGAGAGAGAGAGAGAGGTGTTGCTGTGAGAACAGACCTCTACTGCATCGCTACCGGAACGCTCTCTCTGTCCGTCTCTGTCTCCGCCGGTCTCTCTATCGCTTGCGATTCCTCACTAAAGTGCGCTATGGACACTCTCTGTTTGCGTCAGGTAAAATATTGCCAGGATTGTGTCTGAAGTTGAATGTGCTGGGGTTTTTCTGTGAGCTGTGAAATGCTTCGAGAGGCGACTGTAGCGAGTGTGCGAAACGGTTAAATGACTTGGAGGCAAACTCAGAAGTCAGCTCTCTCGTGCCAGGGTTTCATGCATGGCTTCGAGAAGTGGCGAAACACTGTGCGTAATCCCGTTGGACGCTGCTCAGCACATATTTTAGAGCTTGTTAAATTTTGTCCGTTTATTTTCTTGTCTCATTAAATTCTCAGATCCATGAGCATAGATTTGTGATACCATATGAACGGAAACATGTCCCTACCACAGTTAGAAACTACTGAATAGCGCTTATCGTTATTGCTGCTGTAATTGTATGTCATTTTAGCATTGCATGTTTGTGGTGTATTTTTACTGGGTCAATTATTTTATCTATAAATATAAATTAACAAGGACACTGCCTGCTGTTACAGTTGTTAGTTATTCAATAAAACGCCAACTCTTTCTCCATTTTCTTTACCATTCTGTTCAGAAGTTTAGAGTCAGTAAGTGGCAGTTAATTCATTTATGTTACAAAATATATGAAATAAATGCCGTTTTAACTTTCTATTCATCATAAATTCCAGATATGTATCATGATTTCTAGCAAAAAAAGCTCCGAAGGATCCTGTGGCACTAAATACTAAAAAAAGTAATGGCTGCTAAAATTCAGGTTTCCAAAACAGAAATAAATTACAAATATATTCATAGTTTGTTTAACAGGCAATAATATTTAATATTGTACTGCTTTTTTTTTCTTTCTTTTTTTTTTTTTTTTTTTTTTTTTTTTTTTTTGATCCATTAAGTGCAGCCTTGGTGAGCCTTAGGGACTTCTATCAAAAATAGTTTAAGTAACTCACTTTAAATCTTGTTTTCGATTGAAACATTCACTCTGGCACAAACCAGATGTTTACTTTTAAATGTCTTGTAATTGCAATTATTATTTCAAATCATCAAAAAGAGTCTGTTTGGATGTTTTAACGATACGTTCAAACGACAGAGGACAAATACTTTTGTTATATAAAAAGAATCGAGTTGTTGATGAAATATTCATTTGATTTTAAAACATGCTTGTGAATGTTAAAACCAAACCCACGCCGAGCTATTCCTGGATCGCGGTAATGAAGTGTATTTGTTGTGTCATTTCGCTGCCGCATTACTGGCATTCAGAATTTAATTGGAGAAAATGAGGGCATATTTGTAAAGGTTTATAAAAGGCTTTTGTTTGCTTGAATTTCATTTTATTTGCTTGAATGAAGGATAACTAGCTGGCGGAACTTCAGAAGCTGCAAGTGATCAGGTCCACAGAGGTGCTTGGATTCTCTCCTGTTCTGATGTGGCAGAGATCGCATTTGCTTTCCTGTCTTCATCCTCCTTGGTTCAGTAATCAGTGTGTCTATTTCTATCAGGTAGAGCCCAGGAGACCGGCAAGGCTGCCATTGATTCTCACCATTAAACAGCTGTCTTGCCTGCAGCTTGGGATCCTCATTGCTCTCATTTCCACCTAGCGTTCAGGGTCGTGGAGACCGTCTAATGCAGGGGGCACGTGTGTCCGATTCCCATCTCGCTAACAATCCTGATTTCGTATTTTGCAAACGATACTTTTTGGTGCGTTCATCAATGCGACTGCTTTGCGAGTACTAGCAGCAGCTGTGTCCCACCGCAACTAGGTAATGTGTCGGGACAAGAAGAAGCCAGCTTTACTGTTTTATTCATGTTTTTGTCACTTTGAATTTACCACCAAACCTTTACGTGCACAGAACCCAGGCGCCAGCATCCTGACAATGTATTGCAATAGAAGCAGCTGTTGAGCAGAGATGGAATCTCAAAGCTGCTTTACGCTCGACTACTCGGTTGACTTGGACTACAAATTAGAATCTTTAAGTTTGCAAGGTGGAATGTTTTCTGCAAATTCTATGATACAAATCTTTGTCACACTTTATGTTTGGTTGGTTGGTTTATGCTGTCATTCGCTCCTATATTACTCGGGAATCTTATTCTAGTAAATCAGGAATTGTTTATCTACCTTATTTACCCCCAGTTGGTGAGTATTAGTATCTTAAAGGTATATATTAGTACCTAAATAGAGCATATGTGACCCACAAATCCAGTCATTAGTAGCACGGGTATATTTTTAGCAAAAATCAGGATATTAAGTTATCCATTAGGATATTTTGTATTTGTTTATTTATTTTTGTACCCTCAGATTCTAGATTTTAAAATAGTTTTATCTCAATTATTGTACAAATCAGTGGAAATGTATTTATTCAGCTTTCAGATTTTTTATATATATATATATATATATATATATATATATATATATATATATAAATTGCAACTTTAACCCTGTGGTATTGTGGTGTCCAGGGTCCAGACACATTAGTGCCTCTTTAAAAGCGTACCACCCCAGTAACATATTTAATAATGTGAAATATGAAATAGTCCTGAAACAGGCTTTTTAGAACTTACCCAAATCATATAAATGTAACAAACATTATTATGCTCACCAAGGCTGCGTTTATTTGATTAAAAATACAGTAAAAACAATATTACAAAATATTATTGCAATGTAACAAGACTTTTCTGTTTTAATATGTTTTAAAATGCAATTTAATCAGCAATTATTCAATCTTGAGTATCACATGATTCAGAAGTCATTCTAATATGCTGATTTGTTGAAAAAAGTTAGGTAACAATTTCTGTATTTATAATACATTGTAAGGATATTCTTAAAGCGTTGTAATGAATGCATAATGCATTATAAATAACTTCATAATATGTTGTATCATCATTTTTTTCAGTTGAAAGTACTAGATAGCTACCTTAGCCTCAATATTAGCCTCACAGGAAAAACTCAAGTTGTAAGGTAATGTGTAAATCTTTAATAAACAATGTCAAGATATGAAATAGTCTATTATAAATGAATTAGATTTAATATGGTGTTCATAGGGTGTTATAAATAATCATACTGTTGAAAGTTATAATCACAAATCTGTAAATATTATAATAGTATAATCACATTTTCGTACATAGGATATTCTAACACATTATAAGGTTGTTTATAACGCATTATGCATTCATTCTAATGCCTTAAGAATACACTGTATTATAAATACAGGCTTCACAGAAAGTGAAAATCTGTGGATTCTTACTGGATTCTTTGATAAATAGGAATTTGAAAAGAACAGCATTTGTTGACAATGTGTGACATTTATAAATGTATTTGCTGTCACTTTTGATCAGATTATTTCATATTTTATGGATAATGGCATGCATAACCGTGAATGACTTAAACCTTCATTTTACGTCAGAAACCTTCTCATAACAGTTTGGTTATGAAAAATACTTTATACGATTAACTGTGACGGGAAGCATGAAAAGATGCGAAATTAACATCATTAGTAGTTCACATCCACAAATTAGACAGATTATAGCAATTGCGCGCTGAACATTTTTTAGTGCACGCTCACTTCAGAAAACCCCTCAGCCAAACGGTTCAAACCCTGACAACAAACAGACTCTGATCCACGCCAGAATCTCTAGTGTGAAAGCACCCTCAAGTGTTCCTCTGCTCTTTGTCTTCCAGATGGACCCTGTCCAGAAAGCAGTAATCAACCACACATTTGGAGTCTCCATTCCTCCCAAGAAAAAGCAAGTTATTTCTTGCAACATCTGTCAGCTCCGCTTTAATTCAGATGTGAGTACCAAAAACAAACTTTTCACTGGTTATCCGTGTGTGTGTTTATATGAGGACGTGTAAATGTTTGTCTTTGGTGTGTGCATGTGCTGCATCTCCTTCCAGTGTACCCTTTTCTCTTAAATATGAAAGAGAAGTGATCTTAGCCCGTTCCAGTTCTGCTTGTGTAAAAGTGGCTGTTATAGTGCTGTGTTTCACTCTGCACGCTGATGGCTGATTAAAACTAGCCCCAGTACAGCCGTTTAGGGTGCAAGTGGCAACGCTCTTCATTAATCATACAAAACAAGGTAAGTGCGCTAATGTATGGTGATTTTTAGCAGACGTGATGCTGCCAGTTCCCTCAGCCAGCTTTTAATGAACACTTCTCAGCCATTTTCGACAAGATGCATGCTGGATCATTTGAATGGTTTCATTAAATCAATTGTTATGTTTGCTGTTTTTCGGCGGTCTCTCGTTCTCTTCCTTTACCTGTGTTGATTGCACCGTAAATCATTGAGTCCATAATGCACACAGCAATTAAGCACAGGTACCACAGTACGCCTTTAAAATACATTTTTTCTTTGTTAGTTGAATATACAAAGCATATGTTTTTAGTGTTGGGAATCAAGGATCATTTCTCAGAACCATTTAATTTTTAGTAAAACAAAAAATGTAATCGGGTTTCAAAATGTTTGGTTTTATTAACTGTGCTTGATTCCTGGCTCATGAGTCACGGCCAATTTTAGGGGAAAAATACAAAACAAATCATCAGTTGTGAATAGGATCGTGTGCCGTTTGAAATTGATTTGAGAAAGTCTGTTCCGAAATAGAATTTCAATTGATCAAATAATTTCCTTGAATTGAAATGGCATTCTAAGCAATTCCTTAATCTCAAATTATTAATTGACCGAGCCTCGTTTCAAAGATTTGAAAACAATTGAAGATTTGTTGAATGTTATTCCGGTTCCACTTCCTGTGGGTTGTGGTATGGTAAGATTTAAAGCGAGCAAATTCTATTCATTCTGAATTTTTCAGAACTCTGTTTGCGAGCTTGCAGTTAAAATTGAAAACGAAAGTAAAAGACTGAGGAAGAGTGCATAAAAATATGGCAAAACATGTTTAATTTGCCTTGCCATTTCTGATTCTGACACATTTTATCAGCATTGTAGTCTGCTTCGTGGATTATTTTTGACTCTTTTGAAGAGACTCTTTTTGATGAATCACCAGAATGACTCATTATTCAATTCACTCTAAATCCACTTCATTTATTTGGTTGTGTGTGTGGGGGGTGTGGGTGTGTGTGTGAGTAAATTATACAAACACGTATACGTACAGTGTTGGCCAAAACAAACAAATTATTATTACTAAATTATAAAAACACTAGTACAAATGATTAGAACACTACTATTTTCACCAGCTAAAAAAATGGTTTCTAGTCAGTTATTTCTGTCTTCTGTTGTAATGTGTTTATGGGAAATATCAGTTTTCGTAGGCAACCATTCAATTTGACATTAAATGCAATGAGATGTATTTTTGTACAAGGAGTAAGACAACAGCCAGTGCAACACACGACAGCAGAAGATAGAAATAACTTACTTGAAACCATTTTTATTCTGGTGAAAATACTAGTGTTCTAATCATTTTGGGCACCGCTGTATATATGTATAATGTATGTGTGTGTTGGTTTGTCACTCAGCTGCTGTTTATGATATCCCTAGGCTTTTGTAATCTATAATAGATTTTCATGCATAATGTCACAAATAAAATGTAGCATTATTTACTCACTGCAGAGCGGTAAAATCCCAGCGGTTGCTCTAAACAGTACCGTTGTGTTAACGAGTGCGCATACAGGTGTGGGGTTCTGCATAGAGTTCTCTGGCAGAGGCTTGTGTTGTGGTGTTCTCTATGGGAGAGGGGTAATTACTTACTGTACTGCCATGTTGTTCCACTCTGTCTTGGCATTGATTAAGCCATTTAATTTAAGATGAATGGCACAGGGTGGCAATAAGCCCTGGCTGACGGAGGGCTCCCACTGCGAGCGGTAATTGAGAAAAGGTTTCTCTCCGAGTGGAAAACAGACGCAGGAGAACCATTGTGCATCTGTTTTGTCTCCTCCAGGTCTTTTTCATCTTTATCATGACAAACAGGCAGGAATGCAGCACAGGAACCCGGGGAACCCCTTTGGACTTCTGAGCAAAGGCAGACGTGGTCCTGTTGTCTCAGTGGGGCGGCTGCTGGGTGTCCCAGCCGGCCTGTTGTTCCCTCCTGCGGTGCATAATTGCTTGATTGCTATCGAGTTTGAAACCAACGTTTTCCAACACGGCCAACGTGCTTCTGAATTGAAGCGACTGCTAGAGATTAACTCGTCTCAGCTTCCTGTTATCGTCTTCCCCTCGCTCTCTCTCTCTCACTCCAAACAAGCACAATAAAACGGAAAGTGAAATGACTGCCCTTCTTGGGATAATTTAAAACAGTTTCCTCTTGCAGTCTCCCATTTGAACAATGCTTTAAAGATTAAGCGGCGTATCTGAGCTAGCGTGGGGCGAACAGAAGTGTCAACGGATGTTCCCCAGACCGCTGAGCTCTTTGATGCTAATTCTGGGTGCATGTGTTGCCACGTTGTGATCTCCACCGATAGAGCTGTCTCTCCTGCTCTCCGTGCTCCCTGGAGATGCTCATCTGCAGGCCCAGTCCAAAGCACATCTTGCTTAAGTGGAAGTGATGGTCTGGTTGGCGTGTCAGGACGAATCAGCCCGTGTCCCGTGTTTACCTTCGTTCTCTGCGGGCCTGAAGATGCCGTGTTTGTCGAACGCTGCGCCGTTACCATTTTCTGTTCCAGGGGAGCAGAGATTCGTACGTGTTATACACAGGCAAAATGACTCTTATCGGTCTCACGGCTCGCTCATGTAGATTAGCCATCGCCCTCGGAAGCTACAAACTTTACCCATGGTTTTATTAAAGCTCAAACGCCTCTTCGTTTTGCCACAGTCCTGCGATGTAATTTAATCCCATATTTAGTGCATGCTTTAGACTCACTGTGTCATCCAATCCTGTTGCCAGAGGGGAAAAAACATTGTGCAACCAAAGGTTGAGCACATCCTCGGCCAAGCTCTAATGAAGTTTTGAGGGAAGCAGTAGTTCCACTCAGTGGTTTTGTTTCCATAATGAGTCCAAGTGTGCTGCTGTGAAGTGTCTAATGGGCATTTTCAGTGAAAATACACCATAAACAGATGAGATAAATAGGGTGTGATATTCCTCTCTGCTTGGTTTGTTATTTTACACCACTGTGAGAATATTTCAAAATGATATTCAGATTCATTTGGACTTTTAAAACACAATCATATTTACGTAGTTCATTTATGTGTGAACTTTTCTTTAAATTTGTGTTTAAATTTTTTCTGCGTATGACGTATGTAATCTAATTTGATTATACATGTAATCAAAAAATGCTTTTTTTAATCAAATTTGAATAGTGCTTGCTTGTTCGAAAGGTTTTGAAAAAATTGCTAGATTTGTTTCTTTGTCATTTCTACAGCATTCTAGGCGGTTGCCAGGTTGCTGCTTTGTAGTTGCTAAAACGTTGTTGCCGAATGTTTGGTGCAAATGTTTTTATTTCAAATTTAAACTTTAGATCGTTGCATCTATGCTTTCATCAAACATTCCTGAAAATAAAATAATAAGAAATGTTTCTTGAGCACCAAATCGGCATGTATGCAAATGATTTCGGGAAAGGTCATGTGACCGTAAAGACTGGACTAACGATTGCTCCAAATTCAGCTTTGCATCACAGGAATATATTACATTTTAAAATAGAAAATGTTACATATTTATTGTTATTTGAAATTGTATTAATATTTTATAATTTTACTGTATCCTTATTGAGCATGAGAGACTTTTAAATGGTCATGCAATGCAACTGCTGTCACAGGGAATACTTTAACTCCACATCATCAGGCATCACGGATGTGACTTGCTGGTGAGCATCACCACTGCTGTTGGGCTAATGTGTATAAATGGACACACTCACACGCATTGCATGTTCCCCAAGTCACTATAGATTAGCACTAATTAATGGCCCAGATCAATGTGTGTAAAAGCCAAACCTTAAATGCCATTTATGTCCATTATGTTTCAAAACTTTGCCAGGCGTGTAATTACGGTATTTAACTGTTCAAACCCGCCACGCAATTTAGTGACCCCGTGTGAGTTTATAGTTCAACTCCAGCCTCTGAAATGCCTCATATAAATGACCTTACCATTAATGTGTTCAGCATTTTATTTTATATGCTTTCCACGAACTAAACACGCTCCCATTTTCTGTAGAATGCAAGTTTTTTAATGCTATAATTGCACTTCAGGCAGGGCCTGCAGGCAGCTGACAATTCTATAAATTGTTTTTGGTTTGATATGGTGTTTTTATTTCATATTTTAACTCCGAAATCTTGGCCCTCTGTTTAGCTGTTAAAATAAATTCTTGCAGATGTGGCCTGAATAAACTCTGCGAATGTGGGAAAATCGACGCTTTATATTCAGCTTTTCACCGTACTGCCTTTTACAAATACGCAGAAACTGTTTATACCGAATCCTTTTGTTACCTGGCAGCTTTGTCTTTTTTCAGTTACATTATATTGTCTGCATGGTTTTTTTTTTCACCTTTGCAAGGTGTGTGTTTTGAAGGTTGTGTGTTCTTTTGAAGCCTGCATTAAAGAAATGAGAAGAATGGTTTGCGAACGCTCTTAGGTTTCACTTATCTCCTGTAAATGAGCTGTTTTATCTCCATTTGTGCTCAGCGTAACAGAGAAGCCCCGGCCATTTCATTTGAAGTTACCTGATCTGAAGGCGTGCGTCCTGCTGTGATGTGACATTAGGTGAAGTGGTGGCTTCCCTCCAGAGACCTACAGCCCTTATGTGAGAACATGCCAATATGGCAGATAACCAGCACATCTCATTAAAGCTTTATGGTCTCTTATACATGCTGTGTCATTACAGCCGCCACACCCCCTGCAACACGTGTCTCTGTTGAACTGTTGTCGTTGCTTGACTAATGTTACCCAGCAGCATAAGGAGCTCCTAGTCTCAAATGTCCTATTAACACCTGGTATAAAGATGGTGGACACTGCTAAATTTTAACATTTCCCATATTTGTATTATATGAACGATTTCTGAAGGATCATGTGACACAAGAATCGCAAGGGTGGGTGCCTCCTCGAAGTGCATTCAAAAGCGTTAATTATGCCGCTTATTTCATGGTCATTTGCCAAGTTGTAGATAAGTTAAAACTAGCAGCTCCTTGCAGTGCAATATTTGATAGGAAGGGTAAAACTTGTGCTTATTTTTGTCGGTCACTGCTCATTAGGGCAAACAGTTTGTGTGTATCAGACTTGGAACTACCTGTGCATTAAATGATTTTAATGCATACCCGCCAGCCAATCAGAATAGAGTATTCAGACAGAACATGGAATAAATCTAAATATATGAGCTATTTTTGAATAGTAGTGAGTAGTAGAAAAGTAATTGTTGTATAAATATACACAATACACACATATAAACAAAAACATAACATAACATAAATATATACAGGACTGTAAATACTATCAAAATATATGCGTCTCTTTATTTATATATATATATATATATATAAATAAAGTTCACACACATATAAACAAATACTTTTATTTTGGATCTATTAATCACGATTAATCACTAGTTGTATCTTGTCTGGGCCTTCAGAATACCTGCCAGATTATAGGGTTTCTCCACTTTCAATACCTCAGTTTAGAAACCATGCTAACAGATATTTCTCGGATGAATGCACGTGATTGGATCGCAGAGACAGATCTTAATACCAGGTGTGTGCACAGCTTAAATGTGAGGAGATAAGAAAAAAGCTGGAAATGAATGTTTCAATGCATTTAGATCTGCAGAAATTCTTGTGAACTTCTTGTGAATATGTGGATCAGCTCCATTAATTCTTGTACTACGGCAAAATACTTAATGTCTGAGTTTTCCTATTGATTTTTTTGTCTAGAGCCCGCGTACGTTATATGTAAATGTATTGGCCTTGCTTTGACCATCCTCTTTGTGTTTAAAATGACTAAACGAATCAATAATGGAATTGTTAAGGAATTGAAATCAATTCAATACCTCACATTCCTGTCCCTAGTTAGAAAACACAGCTAATTCTTGCCTTAAAAAAGGTTTTATGGAGGATAGATTACCGGTGGGGGTTTAGATCAAGGCATACCCTGTTAAAAGTCTTTTGTATTGAGCTGAAAGTTGTTGTTTTTTTTAAATGAAAATGCATTTTACTAAACACTTTTATCTGCGCTCTGAGATAAAGAACTGAGGAGTGGAAATTGGCTAATAATCAGGCTTTTGGCATGTCTTGTTTTTTTTTAGTTTTTTTTTCATCAAACGAAGGTTGTTATTGTGCTTAAAATTATTTTAAAGGCTGAAGTGAAGGGAAAGAGTATGTCATAATTGCTGTATGACTTCATGCGTTGAGGGAGTTTGTGAGGTTTTGTGGCAGGGACCTGTGGCCTCGGAAAAACAACAGCGGTTGGCACTAATAATGCTTGTATTGCATAATTGGCTGAATCGTTTGAAATTGTCAGTGCAAGACTAAATTTGTTGCATGCACGACCACGAGCGCATATATGTTTAAAAACTGAACAATATCAACAGCAAACCATATATAAACAAAACACTATGCAACCATCTGCAGGTAGTCCTACTACAAATGAGGCCGATTCAGATGGCTTTTTTTTTATTATAGGCATTTCTACACACTATAGTCTGTCCCGTATTTTAACATAGAGAAAAAGTATACAAGATGCTTTTATGAGACACATTGAAGTGGGATCAGAGCGTAACACACACAAAAACCTATGACAAATAGAAAAGCAAATACGTTTCTGACAGTGATGCCCCATCTGAGGCCGGTCTGTTTATTGCATCAGCCAGCCTGTGAAAAGCACAAAGACAAAGCATGTATGCATGAGAAAGTAGGCTCCCTACAAGCTACAAGATCAACTGTGTGCTTTCATACAACAAGCTGTTACAATGTGTAGGTGTGTATGTCTTTGACAGGTATCTTGTACAGTACATGAGCGCTGAACGGGAGGAAACACAGACAGCTGTAGGGTAATGCACTGATATTGCTGGCAGCTCCTATTTGCAAATATCAGCAGAAAGGCTTACTGATGCTTATCGCACATGCAAGCCTTTTTTGTTTGCTCGTTCGTGTCCTGCTCTTGTTGCAAAGACATTTTTGCAACATAGCTATTAATAAAGAGTGTATGTGTCTGACTGTTCACTGGAGATGCCATATACTCTCGTTGGGCCTTGCTCATGAAACGCGAACAGAATGAATTTCTAATTGTCTGGAAGACGCAAAACATTTTGATTGAACTATTCACACATAAATTTGTATGGTTTCTGCATAAATATTAAGCAGATATATATAATTAAAAATGATTCTTGAATATACAAATTAAAAATGCTTGAATACACAAATCAGCTTTACTATCACAGGAATAAATTACATTTTAAAAATACATATAGAAAACTGTTTTTATTTTAGCAGTATTACACAATATTAATGTTTTACTTTTTTTAATTAAACAAATTCTAACTTGAGTTTAAAAGACTTCCTTCAAAAACTTAAATTAAAACAAAAACAAATAAACCCCAAACTTTTGAATGGAAAGTCTGTTTAATTTAAATCTATTTATTTTATTTTAATTTATTTTTTAATCAAAACTGATTCCAATTCCAGATATCTTTTTTTCTTCTTTTTTCAAAATTATTGGAATTTCACATTTATTTGTGACTTCTTTTTATTTATTTATTTTTTTTTTTTGTGGAATACAAAAGATATTTAAAAAATGCCTGTGTTTTATTTCCAATGTATTTTGGACCCCAGCATCATTCAGAATATAATTTTTGTGCTTTGCAGAAGAAAGGAATGCAAACAGGTCTAGATCGCCATGATCAAATGATGACAGAATTTAATTTGTGCAACGTTCCCTTTAATTTGTGAAACGTGAACTGGTTGGTAAATCCATTGTTAGTTTCAAATAATTTACCGAGAAATTTGTGCTGCTCGTGTTCCATGAATGAGGCCCTGTGATTGCTAGAACTACTCTGGAAGACACTTGATGTTATAAAAACTGAAATTACAGTCAGAGTGTGGATGTTTTTGTAAATGTTAAAATGGACACACACACACTTAGCTTTGGAGAAAGTCAATTTATAAATGTCAAGTGCACTTAATCCAGGTCACAGGAGCTGCTAACATTTGCACAGTGCAGAGAAGACAAAACGCCCCGGGTCGTCACATCATTCTCTCCTGTCACTGTCTGCAGCAGCGTCCCGTGTGTCATTACGACTCTCATGCCTGTCACTTGAACAAGCAATCTGTGCTGTTGGTGCGACGGACATTACGCACCTCATTTTCGCTTGGTCTGTCTCTCTCTTTCTTCTATCTTATCATATTTCATGTTTTTCCCAGCTCTGGCTCAGATGGTTCAAAACACATTCACAAAATCACAAGTGAACTGCAGCCATTTTGTCTTTACGACAGAAAAGAGAAAGCAAAAAAAAACAAAAAAAAACTTTGACCCCTCTTTAATCACAACGCCTTTGCGACATGCTGTTAGCCGCATGCTTTGTTATAGATATTCTTTTGTCTGTCTGTTTGCGTGTTTGTTTTGATCAAATGTATATGTATTAACTAGTGAAGTTAATATGTTTCTTTCAATAGAGGCACATCCAGTACTGCTCTGAAATCACTCAACTTATAAAATCCGAGTCCCCTAAATGTGTGTTCAGACTGACAGCGACTGAACTGACTGTTGGCACCAGTACATTTTATTATTTAAAAAGCATAATTACAAGATAAATATCATATTGTGATATTATTTCAGAATATTTTAATGTATGTTTTATTGAGATTTATAATGTTAAATATTTAAAAAATGCAACAAACATGCATGTATGTGTATATATACATACATGTGTGTGTGTGTGTGTGTGTGTGTGTGTATATGTATGTATGTGTATACATACATATATATGTGTGTGTGTTTGTGTGTGTGTGTATATGTATATGTATACATATATACACACACACAAAAATAATTCATTCGTTGTTGCTTAAGAACAGCCTCTGTCAATGTGAACGGCTCTTACCTGACTTAACTTTTTTTCTGTGATTTATAATGAAAATATTGCTTTAAATGTTTAGTCGTTACTAAAGGACAGTAATTAATACTCAGAAATTACATTCCTTTAATTGCCATTTTAACACCTAGAATACCCCCCAAACTTTGGATAATCTGCTGTAAAAGCATCCATGAGCAGTGCTGTCTGGATTTTCCCGGCACTGTCAGAAATCCCTTAAACTTGCAGTTAGTGAACGTGACAGAGTATCAGCATTTGGAGAGAAAATCCATCTGCAGGTCTTTTGGGATTTTGTCACTTTTGATGTCATAAAAATGAGAAATTGAGCTCCTAATTCTTAGCAGTCAGATATTCAAAGGATCCTAATCCCTCATAAGCACTCTCTCTCTCTCTCTCTTCTGCTCCATCTTGCTATTTTTAAGTGCGAGGTAGTCATTTTCCCCTTAAATCTTCACTTGGAAGTTGAACTAAAGATATGAGTGAACTCTCCATTAAAGGCCTCAATGAGTGCCGGCTATTAGTTTTCTCCGTTGACAATCGATTTCCTCCAAACAAACAGTGTCCGGCTCTATTTCGTGCGCTCGGGAAAATTTGTTCGTCTCAATCTCATAGTTACCTCGATTGGAACAGTGCCTGCTATTGAAAGCACGTTTGAGATGTGTGTCTGTGTGTGTGTGTGAGATTGCAGTCCATGATGGTAGATGCTAGTGTGAGAAATGAGCCTGATTGGATGGTTCATTTGTTCTCCTTTGTAGAGCCAAGCCGAGGCGCACTACAAAGGCAGTAAACATGCCAAGAAGCTCAAAGCACAGGAGTCCACGAAAAATAAGCAGAAAAGTGCAGCCGCCCAGGACAGCGGCGCTAAGACAATCACCACCACCAACACCACCACCACCACCACCACTTCCTCCTGCACTGCAGTCACTGCCAGCTGCTCTGATCAACCAGGTTAATAGCTCCTTTTGTTCTTGCTCCACATCACCTGTCCCGTCCTCTTTCTCCACTTCTACCCTCTCCGTGTGTGTTTACTCCCATGCTTTTCTAACCCTTACCCCTGTTTCTTCGCTCCATCTATGTGCTTGTGTTCGTGTGTACTGTATGTAGTCGTGTTTTTCCTCGTAAAAAGCCCATTTAGGATGACCGGGGGCACCCGTCAAGCTCAAAAACGTGCTCGCGTGCGAGGTAAGATTCAGTTATCACGCTAACAACAGCTCACTTTTCCTGCTTATTTCGTCATTACCTGCATATTGAGTTTCCCGCACATGATCTTTCGCCTGTTTTTGTGTTGCTTTTAAATGTTTAATTATGGAAGGCGCACACAGAATTGGAACAGGCGGCCAGATGCGTGCTGGGATGCTGTTATGTTCTTTTTTCTTTCTTTCTCCCTGGCCTTTGATTTGACTGAATTACATTTGTGTTCCATTTCAAAGAACATAATCATCTGATCTTTGCTTCACGCTGTGACCCACTCAATTTCAGACCCTTGTGTCTGATTAAGAATCAAGACCGGGATGTACCAAGACACATGCCCTACGGGGTGCAAATCCGAGCCAGTGCATACTTTCCGAATTCGCTCGTTCTCTAGCCGGAGACAGATTTGGGTGCGCCTCATTTATTAGGCAGTGGTGGTCCTCATTGATATGCAGTGTCTTTGCACAAATCAGGCCAAATGAATGTCAGCCTGATTCACAGATGGCTTATGGGTCCTCGCTGTCACGCCGTCGTATTGGCGCGGCGTTGAGCTCGGCCCGAGACTCTGGGAAGGGGGCTGCTGTTGACGTCTCTCCCCGAACCCTTGCTATGCACAATGCAGTCAGATTTAGTTTACATGGGAAAACTTCAAGCGCTAAATCATTAAAATTGCTAGCTCCAGTGCTTTACATAAGAGCCCGCTTTATGTAATGCTTCAGAACTCGGTGTGTTGGATTATGTGCGCACGATAATTGCCCTGGGTTTTTTAAGATCCAAGAAATGTTCCCTACTCACCGTCTTCCTCGGAAAGGATAGCGCAAGGTCGTTTCAATATAGCGGTCACTGCTTGATCTGCATCCAAACAACAAGTGCCTATTGTTATATTTGTGTTATTTGGCTCTGTTCCAAAACCTGGGGAGCTGCCTATGTTGGCTGTATTTTAAGGTATTATTGGCACATTCTTGTTCTAAAGTTTTTCTTAGCTGATTTCGTAATCTGAAATATACGCTACCATTTTGAATTGATCAAAAGTGACAGTAAAGAAATTGTTATAAAAGTTTTAATGCTAGAATCTAGAAGCATGTAAAGATGTGTTAATGTCTCCACAAAAATAATAAGCAACACAACTCTTTTTAACGTAAATAATAAGACATTTTTTGAGTCACATGGGACTGATAAAAAAATATATTAGAAAATAGATGCGTTTCCCAAAAATTACAGTTTTACTGTATTTACTGTAAATAAATGCTGTTTTGGTTATCATAAGAAAACAAATTATATTAATTAAAAACTCAAATGTTTCTGCCAGTAAATAAATAAAAATGTATATTATATTATATTACATTATATTTTTTAAGTTGAACTCCTTGATGAACTCCTTGGTAATCAAAACCTTTGAGCTACTGGAATACATAATAAGCATTGCTTTAATTTAATTCTAGTCAATTCAGTTTACTACCAAAACCTAATAATTAGAATTAATGTTTAATAACTATTTTGTTACTCTGGACCACAAAACCATTCATGATGGTACATTAATGATTTTGTACAGATTTATACATCGTCTGGATAAGCTTTTCATTCATGCATGGTTCATTGTGACTTTTAAAAATGAAAATGAAGTCCTTAGCAATGCACATTACTAACCAAAAATGTATTTTTAATATTTACGGTAGGAAATTTATGAATACATTCATGGAACATGATATTTACTGAATATGCTAAAGATAAATCAATAGTTTTGTCACATACAGTGAGTCTGTTGCTACAAATATAGCCGTGCTACTTATGGCTGTTATGTTTTGTGCTCCAGCATCTGATGTGTGTGTGCGCTGCTGTTTCTTGTGTGCTTTTTATGAAGAGTTTCTGCCTATCTTGCCTCTTCCAGGCTGGCTTAGAAAGCAGCTGCCTGTGTAAGCATTGAGGAAGCTTACTAGGTTTTGAAACAGAGCCTGTATTTCTTTCAGTTTTGAAAAGTTTTCCAAATAGTTGTACTTTATCTCTGATCTATTTTCTTATTCAGCTACAATAAGTTCTTTATGACTCACCGCAAAAATATTGAGAACAAGAACAAAGAGGCATATGTCTCTATGTCTACCTACCACGCTTTGGAAGATTTGAAATATAAACTTAAACTTGGAGAGAGAGAGGGAAAAAATGCAAAAGAGCAGCAGTTCCAGCAGCCTAGAGGTTCAGGCTAGTGTCAGCGGGTGTAATGTCACTGTACGGGGGAACATTAGACTGTTCTGGCTGCTTTGAGTCCTCCGGGAGAGGAAAAAAAAGCACGAGCAGAGAGTGACATTCATATAAAGCAGCGGAGTATTCCCTCAGAGGCCTGTTAGAGAGTGGGTGGAGAGTATAAGCATCCGACATCAAGTGCTTTTAGGGCCTCCCGCGGCATGTAACGCTATGACAAGGGCGTAAGGGTGGTGGGCGATCCAGGGGTCACGTCCTATCACATTACAGCACGCGGGACCCGAGCAGGAGCCTGACCCGGTGTAACTCATCTGACATAGAAACTAGAGCGTTTGCCTGCAGCGAAGGGCCTCATATCAAAACCAACCACACAAATAGGTTAAGAGATTTAAAGGAATGAGGCCCTATATAAATAAAAAAAAAAAAAAAAAAGAAAATATGTAAAGTGCAATAATAATAATAATAATTAATAATAATAAATTATTATTATTATTATTGCACTTTCCATATTTTTGTTTATTATTATTATTATTATTATTATTATTATGCTTTTAGACCATAAAGCTTTTATTTTGGTGAAATGAAGGAAGATATTTGAAGTTGACTCATTTTAATGTGCTTCCAATATGTTCCAAAAATAAATAAATAAAAATACATGTATGTGTGTGTATTTATATATACATAGAACAAACACACATATTATGTAAATGCAGACTTTTATTTTGGATGTAAATAATATAATTATAAATATTATAGTTATAAAAATAGTTGTTGTTGTAGTTGTAGTTGTTGTTAATGTTGTGATTATTATTATTATTATGATAATTACTTATAATTAAACTTTCAAGCACTAGTTTTTGTGACACATTGTAACACATTTAAGTTTCTGCTTTTAAATGACTATTTTTCATTTGTCTTTATATTAAATTATATTACATGTATGTGTATTTGTTTAATTTATATTTATACCAAAAAAGATCTATAAAACACTGAAAGAATGTGAATATATAGAATAGTTTCACTACATCTCAGCCTTTTATGCATTATTAATCATACTAGGCCAAAACATCCATTATCTTTTCATTTAAATGTGTACCCCTAAATTCTTTATTGACATACACTCTGCTCCTGCTTCTTCACTAAAGTCATCCGACATAGAAACTAGAGCGCTTGCAGAAAACGGCCTTATATCAAACCTTAACTTACAATCCCGGAAAAAACAGACAGGAAGGAGATGAAAAATGTGCCAGTGCACAATACAACATGCTGAGCCCTTCACCACTAACTGTCAGATTTGCTCTTTCCTTGTTTCTTTCTCCCTCTCTTTCTCACTCTCATGATCCCAGAGAACAGCACAGAGCCGCTGGCTGCGCACAAAGTCCCAGCTTCCCCGCAAGCCTTTGTGCCAGCTCCCGCTGCGCCCGCGGTGGCATTAGTGCCCAGCCCTTGCAAGACGGCACCCGCTCATGCCAGCCCACCCACTGAGCCGACAGGACACGCGGCGGCCCTGAAGAACACCTCCAAACCAGCAGCGCTGCCAACAGCCCCGTCAGAGCCCAGCGTGGAGTCCGAGGAAGAGAAAGCCAAGAAGCTCCTTTACTGTTCGCTGTGCAAAGTGGCTGTCAACTCCCTCTCGCAGCTGGAGGCGCACAACACAGGTGCGGCCAACATCTGCCTCTGCATCGCAATGTCTTTCCCACGGCATTATGCCTTCGTTTTTTTATCATAAATGTTTCACAGAGTGACCCTCCGAGGCTCGGGAGTGTGGAAATTTACTTGCAGTTAAGACATAAATCAAACCCAGCGTAGCAATGCGAGGCTCATCATCGATAATGTATGAAGAACTGGAAAATGTAGATGGGGTTCCCACGGTGACGGGAAACCTGGACACATTGTGGAATTTTAAAAAGGCAATTTCTAAGCCTGGAAAAGTCATGGAAACTAATCAAATATTAAAAAGTCACGGACATTTATGCAGCCGGTATGCATTTCTTCTAGTTATGCTCATCTTTAAAATATTTCAACTGGAAGAAATCGCCTTAGAAATATTATCCAGACACACCGGGAAGAATATGTTCAGATGAGCGGGCTGCAGTCAGAGTAGTATTAATATATGAAATATATTGGTCATGCTTTTGATGACATTCACTATATGTCTTGATATTTTTCAATTAGAAGAATTAGTATTTTAGCCAAACATCTTTTTTGGCAAGTTGATTTACAAAAAAAGCACAAAATAAAGTACAATAAAAGTATAGTTATAAATATTTTGTCACTGTGAACACTGTGAATTCTAGAAGAATTGTATACAAGACTCTAATAAACAGCAGTTATTGAATATCATGCAAAAGTCTGAAACTGAAACAAAGTTCGAAAGTTTGGGGTCAATATTTATACTTTTTGAAAGTTTTTTTCTGCTCATCAACGCTGCATGTATTTGATCAAAAATGCATTACAAAAAAGCAATATTATGAAACTTTATTGCAATTTATTGCTATTTTTTATTTGAATACGTTAAAATGTTTTGAAAAATCTTCACTTTCAGCAGTGTGGCGTGACGATTTGGAAATCATTTTAGTATGTTAATTTTGTGCTCAAAATGAATTTCGTATTATTTTTCATTTTGAAAACAGTTCCTGCTTAATACTTCTTTCAAAAACTGTAAACTGCAGCTTTCTCTGATTAGTGGAACGTTAAAAAGAACAGCGTTCAATTAAAAATTGATGTGAATACATTGACATTGAATGACGTTGAATACTTTTGTGACATTATAAACCTGGACCGGCTCTTTTGATTAGCTTAATGGGCCCTTGCAGAGTTAAAGCATTACTTCTTATTTTACTTTTAATTTTATTTGTTATTTTTCCAAATTAAAAATCAACCTCAAATCTCCCAGACAAACCCCCACCCCTAGACTTTCGAACGGTTGCGTAATTTTAAACCGATTCACTTCAACACAATTTGAACATACTGATGGAAATGAATCAGACTTACAGTAGCAACACAAAAGCCTTTGTTGCATCTCATCGTCTCTTAATATTCTCATCCTCGCAAAGAAGAAACACTAATTAGTCTAATGAGTCATTAGTAAACACAGTGGCCAAATAAAATGCAAATTAAACCATAATATTGATATTATACCCACAACAAAATCACCGTGTACTAGTCCATTCAACATCCCTGGAAAAGCTCCAAAAATAAACATGTCAGCGAGTAAAAGTAAGCTCTCCGCTGACATAATTCAAATGTCCAGTGAATCAAATCACTTCTAACAGCCTAAGCCTTAAATAAACAGATTTGCTTCAATGAGGCCAGAGAAAACATCCTCATTTTGTCTGTTTCGTCAGGTTCAAAGCACAAAACCATGCTGGAGGCGCGAAATGGAGCGGGCCCCATTAAAGCGTACCCCAGACCCGGGTCCAAACTCAAAGTTCAGGCCACGCAACTGAACAAAGGCTCAGGCTTACAGAACAAGACGTTTCATTGTGAAATCTGTGATGTCCACGTCAACTCAGAAATCCAGCTTAAGCAGGTATTCGCCATTGGTTGCATGCGTCGAGGTCGTTATTTATGCGGCTGACGACAAACGTAACGCGTACGGCGATGAATGATGCAAATAGAAATGTGATTCTGTGACTAAATTTGCACTTCCTGTTGTGCGGTTCAGGCAAGTTTGGTCACAGATGTGTTTGGGTTGGGTTCGGATGGCAACGAGTTGTGTTTTCTTCACAGCATATCTCCAGCAGGCGGCACAAGGACCGAGTGGCAGGCAAACCCACCAAACCCAAATACAGCCCTTACAACAAGCAGCAGCGGAGCTCCAGCTCTCTGGCAGTAATGCATTATTTATGCTCTTTATAATCAAGCGCTTTCATCAAGTGTTACTCGCGTCTCAAGTGTCAGGGCTGTGAGGAGTTTGTTGTGCACTTTCTAGGCTGACAAATGCCTCTTTGGGATGCTAATGCTTCACGAGGGCTTAATGGTTCGCTTGTCATTTTTTTCAAATTGTATGCAAAATATGTTTGAAACGTCTTATTGTTTGTTGGCCCTTCGCTAGGCTCCGCCTACCTTGCTTACTGTTGCCAGCTCAGATGAGCTTAAGAATAGGATTTTAGACTTGCATTTTATTTGTTGTTGTTTTTATCAAAAAAAGTATTAAAAGATGTACAATTGTGTTATGTATTATAATTATAATAACATAAATACAAATGTTTTGTCATGTATTAATGTTAATTATAGCTCTAATATAAATAATAACAATAATTCATATTTGTAGAGTATTGAATTATTAATAATGATGGTGAATAAGAGTAAAGTGTTAAATTATTTACTATTATACTTATATTTATTAAAGTAGTAGAAATAATATTATTAATAATTGCAATTTGTGTGTATTATTATTATTATTATAGTAAATAGTTTATTATTCATAATAATCATAAGCATCACAATTATTAGTAGTATTATCATCATTATCATTGTCGTTCTTGTTCTGTCAGCAAAGTATGAAACCTGTTAAAATTATTAATAGTAATAAGTTTAACAACATTATTTTGTAATGTATTAAAATATTAATTTTAACACTAATATCGGTAATAACACAAATTCATATTTGTTGAGTATTTGAGTATTAATAAATATTTACTATTGTATTTCTGTTACTAAAATACTATTTATTAAATCACTAATGTTATTAATAATTGCAATGTTTGTTGTTATGGTAAATGAAGTAAATGTATTTTATAATTAGAATAATGTTATTATTATTATTAATATATTGTCTAATTTTATTATAATCAGTAAACTGTTAAAATATGCATATAATATAATTTATTATTATTATTATAGCAACAATGATGGAATAATCATTATTATTTGTAGATTATTAAACTAATGTTATTATTTGCACAAATCCTTGGTGTGTATTATAACACAGAATCACTCAGTCTCAGTATTTAATTAATCTCAGGCTTTTGTGGTTTATTATCCGCACAAGGCCATAAAATCCATTTCCTTTCGATTAATTGCGCAGCCCTAATTTCGTTATTGACATAGGCACAGTTCTTGCTCCTCCACCAAAGTAATTGCGTGTGTTTTGTCTTTCCTCCAGGCCAAACTCGCCCTGCAGAACGACCTGGTGAAGCCCATTTCCCCGGCTTTCCTCCAAACACCCTTCTCCCCCACCACAGTCCCGTCCATCTCCCTCCACCCTCGCCCCAACGCCTCCATCTTCCAGACAGCCTCGCTCCCGCACTCCTTCCTCCGCGCCGCTCCGGGACCGATCCGACCCACCACGGGCTCCATCTTATTCGCGCCTTACTGAGCGAGCGGACGTTTCTCGAACCACGCCGCGCCACGGCCTGTATGCTCGAAACGATGGTGTATTTATTCAAAACTCGATCCTCAACCGTCCTCGCCGTCGCAAAACCCAGGAAGGATGCCGTCTTTTTGCGAGGGCTTTTGCTTTTGAAACGCTACAAATAAAACGAGAAAAAGTGTCGAACTGCTTCCTGAAAGACTTGAATTATCATGGTCTTCCTTTTCAACTCAACCAACCATCTCCGGACAAGCACACGTCTTGAGGCGCTGTCGGGAAACGATCCCAAATCTTACCGTAGGACAGTACGTGTCCAGTCAACGGCTTGATGTTGTCAGGGGGCCTGTGATGCAGTTTTTGGCCTGTGTGCTGTCTTGTATCGTGTAGTCAATAAGCTCAACCACCAGTACTTCAGCGGCGCCCACTCTTTCCCTTTTAACGGGACACACAGCGTTTCTCTTCTCCACATGTGTTCGGGTTCCTCTTTTCAGCATAAAAATAGATTCAACCTGTTTTCAGCGCGAGACGAACTCTCTTTTGTGTATTAGGAAAACCGCGGGCCTTTCATCTCTCTGTGATGTCCTTATTCGTCACGTCTCCGATGATGCAATAATGTACAGATCATTAAATATTGATATTCTCCATAGTGTATTTAACGTTTACCTAAAAGGTTGCAATACTAGTTGTATTTTATGAGCTGAAGGAGGCACTAAGAGAACTAGGTACGATATTTGGTACGTTATTTTTAGAGATCAAAAAAACAATTTCCATTCACTGAGAATTCTTTATTTGGCTGTGGAATTTCATCGTCCATAGTATAAATGTATGTATGTATGAGAGTCTGTACATAAAGATACTACGTTTTCAATAAAATAATATATTTAAATGATTTCTTGATGAATTTATACCGTATTTCACTTTTGTTAAATGTGTAGCGAACTGATGAATCGCCTTCGTAATTTATTTTATTTAATTTTTTTAATTACGCTGCTTCTACTGTACTGTTTTCCTTGAGTTCGTTTATTCGTGTGGGAGATTTGGTTGATGAATTTTATTAAAAGCGGTTCAGTGTTGTGTAATTTGATTATTAAATTTAATGTGTTTCCCCCCGTAGTCCTTATTCTTTTTGTGTGCATTCATCTCCTTGATGAATGACTCATTCGAATCTCGCTCGCTAATATAAATAACAAGTTCCTTCATTTCTCTGTACGCACAATGCAATTAATGGAAATGATAGAGAGAGAGATATATATAAATTGTGTGTGCGCGATTTTGTTCATTGATTTATGTATTTTTTATTTGTCAAGGATGTAGTCAGTCGATGTAGGCTTTTCATTTTATTTCACATCATTACTATTTGAATTTCAGTGCATTAATTGTGTTATTAATTACATTTGCCTCCCGTTGTTTCATTTTTTTAAGTAGTTTACGTGTACGTATATATTGCTGATATTTGTCATAAATGCCAAGCACGAAGCATCACCCCTATTTTTTTTTTTTTCTCTCACTCGCCTCACTATTTCTTCAATATTGTGACTTCATTTGTCATGATAATGTTCCTGTGATTATGTGTGCAATGACAACTGCAATAAGACGCAGATCAGGGCGTCTGGCCGGTGATTGCTGATATAATGGGACTGCCCTTCACCTCTGCTTTTCATTAGGATTGTGATAGTAATACTGGCTGACAGATGTCCGGCTCTCGGTGAGAGCAGCTTAGAGACGCACAATCCTTTCTGACACGCTCCCTTCAAACACTCAGAAGAGCCAATCAAAAAGCACAGGCCGGATTCCGGTTCACCGGGGACCGGACACCCCCACTGACCTGTACCAATGTCACCCTTGGCATTAATAAAATGATGCCGCTACATTCCACGTACAGTACTTTTAGAGAGGTAAGCCAGAGGTTATATTTCAGGATGTCTAAAAGAAAACCGGTCTCAGTTGACCAGAGTGGGGGGGGGATTAACCTGTGCTCATGAATCATTTCGAAATACGTTGCTCTTGTTTTATTACAATTCTGTATGCTTCATAATGTGCTGTAGGCGTATCTGTTATGATTTTGAATCTTCAGCACTGGTTTATATTGAATATAGACTACAGGAAGTAGTAAAAAAAACTTAATTGTAAATATCGCTTTGGATTAAAAACGTCTGCAAAGTGATCAAATGTAAATGAAGAGTCAGAATTTGAGCAATGCTTAACTGGCATTAAAAAAAAAACGTGAAGATCTTTAAAGAGACGAGCTATAGTGTAGGAAATTGAATTTATTGTATATTATTTGCAGCTACTTTGACTTGTAAGTCTGAATAATAAGGATTTTTTTAATTGAACAGGTTATCGAACCGAAAAAAGCAGGTAAATAATATCAAAACTAAGCAGTATATGGAGTGCACGTGAGAAGTAAAAACTGCTCGGTTGTATTTCCAAACTAAAAAAAAAAAGTAATTTGGTGCAATAGCTGATGTTTTTATGGCCATAATGATAATCTGCACAACAATATAGCACACCACTTACATAAAATGCTTATAAATATCAGTTTTATATCTCCCAATAATGTTTTAGTAAGATGATATTTGCATGTTTCGTTTTATGATCGAAGCTCTGCCGTTTTTATTGAGGAATACATAATGCAATACACTAAAATGATGGCTGAGTAATGTACAACTAAACCTTCATAAACCTAAAAGCATCCTATTTGATAAAAAATGGAAGGCTGGTGAAGTGAACCAGTTACACGAGTCCAGTGTTCGTCCTGAAATATTATTAAAAATAAGCTTACGTATAGTTATCCTCACATAAAACGCACAAAAATAAATAAACAAACCACAATCTTGACACTTAAAGGCCTTTACTTGCCTTAAAAAAGTATAAACTGTCAATCAGATGAAAGATTGTCTTCAAGTGTTTTTCTGAAAAGTCCATCATTTAACTGATTCAATTGAAATATTTACCACAGACTGAAACGAATACATAAAAGACCAGATAAAACAAATCTAGAGTGTAAATATTACATAAATATTCAATTTGTGCCAGTGCAGTATTGTATTTGGGTTGTGTATTCTATGCCCCAAGAAAGCGCACAAATGAACCCCCGACAGCAAAGAAGAGTCATTTTGAGAAGAATGGGCTCTGTGTGGAGCGTGTGATTGGTAGGCACCCGTCTCATCAATCCTACAATAGCTATTTTGTCTTTTTTTGTATGTTTTTCATATTTTTCTTTCATACAGGCAGAAAGGTAGGGCGGCCGTTGATGCAAAAAGAGGGTTTGCTGAAAGGATTGAAGATTTTCCAGACGTTTCATCCGAAAAAGCATTCATCTACAGCACGGGCCTACATCCAGAAAACATATTTGCTTGTTAGATAACGACATGTTAAACAGAATGTACGTGATGTTCTCCATTGAGCGTTTTGATGAGGCAGCCAGATCATTATAAGCGCCCCCCAAACGATAAGTTTCGCATCAAAGCCGTCGGTTCCAGGTTGGGCTGTGACAAAATAGTGAGTCAATTTGTTAAACCAGATTATGAAAGTGTAGGATAGATTGTGTTCGATGCCTGCACAGCTACACGTCTATGTATAGTTTCCGTAATCGGTGTAAAAAAAGAACGGGAATTATTGTCAGAGGATACCCGGTCACTCCGGCCTTATCCGAAAATACGGCAGTAAACTAACGTAATATAATACGTGACCACTAATGCTGGCTGATAGTAAATCCTTTTGAGTGACGGTGGGGTCTATTTGAGCAGCTATGTCTAGTTGATGCTTTGCTCTCTTGTGTTTGAACTGGACTGAGACTCGAGTATAAATCAGGTGCAGAGATCTTTACGTGGAGACAACATTGCGCCTTGGAGACTGAATCTGCGAACAAGGGCAGTTTTGTCGCTCAGCTCAAATGAAAGGGCAGTTAATCCTCACTGTTTGCTCAGCATTTCAATAAGAACTCAAATCATTTGTCTTCCATAGGGAAGAATTACTCGCCATCTCCTTGTGGCCCTCTTTGACGTATTTGGAGAATGGTTGGTCTTTCTTAGATCGGGAGGTAATTTATTGCATTTAAATATCATTTTTGTCCTTTGAGATGCAAAAATGAGTCAATTGCTGATATATAGAAGGGCTAAAATATTCTAAAATTGCTATGCATGAATCATTTGTTCTTTAGAGAATCTTATGAGATGCATTTGGGTTCAGCATTTGGGTTTTGCCGATTGAATCTACAGTCGATCGGTATATTTCAATAATGCTAATATACTATATTACCAAAATTATATATATCTACAATTACACCGAAAGGCCTTAAATACAAACCAGAAATACAAATGATCAAAGTTCATTGAGTGGCTTTTTTACAAGCTGAGATAAATACTAAAACGTGTAATGTTCACTGTGAAAATGACATGACACTAAAGCAACTTTTTACAGTATGTGTGCTTACAGTGTACTTAAAGAGTACCTACCTAAGAAGGTACTAGCAATAAAAGGTGACTGCATGATGTAGGTTCAGGGTTACTGTAGACTGTTACAATACTGAAAAAAAAGTAATATGAAAAAAACCCATCAATTTCAATTGAATGTGTTTTCACTGTAAATGATAAAAAGATGTTCTTTTTCACTTTCAAAAACCACATTTAACAATATTTCAGCGTAAAATGGCTCTATTACAGTTTTTTGTTATAAAGATTAGCTTTTACCAACGAACAGGATTTTATTGTAGAAACCGTACTGTATTTTACTGACAAAATCACCATCATTTTTAGATTGTGTATTGAGTATTATTATATTGTTTTAGTATCAAAGCAAATGTAGAGACGCAAGTGATTATACTGAGGTATTTTTCTCTGGCAAATCATCGGTGGCCCTGTCCCAAATGGCACCCAAACCCTCACTGCCTTCCTCTGAGTCAACACTTTCCGACGTTATGCCGCTTTTATAATAACTAATTTCATAAGCTCATTTCATACTAACGATTGCTCTCTGCTACAAGCACGGCCTACACAACTTGAAATTGCTCGTATTCAGCTTTTCTTTGACAAGCACTCTTGAAACCCTTGCGTGCCAAAACGTTAACTAACTAAAGTACACTGACTATAGTGCTGTTGGTGTAAATCAAGCTCGCTGTCACTTACAGCAGCAAGACACTTTAGCGTTTTTATCAGGGCTCTTTACTAATAAACATCAGTCAGCTCCGCTTCAGATCACACCATAAATGTGCTTCACAGCAATAAAGCTTATAAGATATAAGCGGTGTTTATGAAATGTATTTTGTAGTGGGTCTCTTGTGAATCAAGTTTTCCAGCGCTACGAACCAGCTAGTGTTCCAGTATTGACAATCTCCGTAACTTTTACTGCAGTTAATATATATTGCATACATAAATCAACAGTCATCTTTTATGTGGCAAAATAAATGAGCGCGCCGGATCCTCAAAACAGCAATTGCTTCCAGTCATTAACTCTTTAATGTAATTATTTTTAATTTGCAAGACTGATCGATACTAGTTTTTCCACATAAAATGACCCATAATCCAGCGCCAACCTGCAAAACTCCATTACGTTTCTTCTGAAAGTCCCAGCACACCCATCTATTTGCAAGGATGAATTGATTTCATTCAGGCTTGTTTGTGAATTTTCCAATTTCTTTTTGCAAATTAGATTTGTAAGATAAATTGGAATCTCGTGAGACTGCTGGAAACTGCCGGGACTTTGTCTGTAGTCATAAAGGCTTTGGTCTACATTCTGCATTAATAGACAAAAGTGCTGTAAACAAATGACTTGTCATCTGCGTGCACAACAAAGATCAATTTTAAGGTAAGTCGGTTCTTGGCAGTCATCTCGCTAACAACCAAGGGTAGGGACTAGAAAAGACTATAAAACATTAAATACTATAAGACTATAAAACATTAAATACAAATAGAATTTATTACAAACAGGCAGACGACTATACTAATGAGATTTGTAGTGGGTGGGATTTACCGGTGGGAGTTCCCGCCCAAATAAATGCTATTGGCTCATTTAGCTACCTGTAAGGCGGGGCTTCCACTTCTAGCCTATCAAAACTGCGATTGAACTAGAAAGCGCCAGGCCTACTACAGCTACTATAATTAATGTGATAATTTCCCTCACTATTTACTTACGAATGGACCATATTCATCCTTTTATGCTGTCCCTTATAGCTACAAATTCAAAAAGACCAGAACATGCGTGGTACCATGTGCTTAAATCCATGCACAGTTATGTAACGCACTCTTTGCTACCTATTAGCATGTTAATGCACAACTGACTGAAAATACACTAAAAATATGCCGTTGATGGGGTGATGACTGAGCCACATTTATGCTATTAATTATGGTCATTTGGAGCCGCCAGGATCCTGACAGTCGGAGGCTCGATTGCGCCCTCTGTTGACTGCATTTAGTCTGCGGTTATTTGGTGAGGGTTTCAAACTACCTCCAAACTTTACTGAGAAACTTACGATGGGCTACTGCAAGAAACAGACAGACAGACAGACAGATAGATAGATAGATAGATAGATAGATAGATAGATAGATAGATAGATAGATAGATAGATAGATAGATAGATAGATAGATAGATAGATAGATACTCAATGCATAATATATAGATACTCAATGCATGATAGATAGATAGATAGATAGATAGATAGATAGATAGATAGATAGATAGATAGATACTCAATGCATAATATATAGATACTCAATGCATGATAGATAGATAGATAGATAGATAGATAGATAGATAGATAGATAGATAGATAGATAGATACTCAATGCATGATAGATAGATAGATAGATAGATACTCAATGCATGATAGATAGATAGATAGATAGATAGATAGATAGATAGATAGATAGATAGATAGATAGATACTCAATGCATGATAGATAGATAGATAGATAGATAGATACTCAATAGATAGATAGATAGATAGATAGATACTCAATGCATAGATAGATAGATAGATAGATAGATAGATAGATAGATAGATAGATAGATAGATAGATAGATAGATAGATAGATAGATAGATAGATAGATAGATCATAATCAAAGTGACTGGACACACTGTCCTTGCAATGTGAGTTCCAGTAGGTCTGCTCTTGTCAAACTGTCCTCAGGGGTGACAGGCAGTAATCACATATCAGCACAATTACTGCGCACTGCCACGAGAACAATACGCTGAGCTGGCCGTATCTCTGCATCTGCTCGTTACCGCAGTAAAGCTCATTGTGTAATCCAGCGGCAACCGTCTCACTGTGGTGACTGCGTATCATTCCCACCGCCGTTCCGTTCAGCCCAGCAGCTTTATTTAACTAACAACTTTATCTCGCCAAATCATTGAAATTCGAGCCAACACCGCGTATTTATCCAACGCACCAGTGCCCAAACAACCTGTTCGCAAAGGTGATTTCTACAGTAGGATGACGGAAATGTGGAGGTCGACCCGAGACGTTTTCAATCTCAGCTGAAGTGCTACATCTGCATTGCTTGTTTGCGAGAATGATGAGAAACATATCTTTAGAACAGCGGTGAAATTTAAAAGTAGTCGATATATAAAAAGTGACTGGACTGAAACGTGTGTTTTCTTTGAAACATATTGAAAAAAAAAAACAGCATATGCTGGTTAGGTAGCTTTTGGTGCGGGTTTGAGCTAGTTTAAGCTGGTTTTAAACCGACCGGTACACGACTAGCTAAGGACCAGTTTAAACCAGCTGTTTGATGTTAAAAAGTTATATTAAAAGTGCAATAAGCTGAATGGGCTCCTGCAAAGTTGTGACATCGAAAAAGCCTACTGCAAGAGTGATTGAAGAACAGATTATTTTTCAATGTTTTTTCTACATGAGTTCTTAATTGAGGTCCCCCCCTCAAAAAAAAAAGTGCTATTGGCTCATTTATCTACCTGTAAGGCGGGGCTTCCGCTTCTAGCCTATCAAAACTGTGATTGAACTAGAAAGCGTCAGGCCTACTACAGCTACCATAATTAATGTATATATATATATATATATATATATATATATATATATATATATATATATATATATATATATATATATATATATATATATATATATATATATATACACATATACATACATATAAGTACATATACATACGTGTGCGTGTGTATGTAAATTCTTTCAATGTTTTGTTGAAGAAATCAAATCATGCATAATGAGTATTTGAGAATGTAAAAATGCTACAAAAAATTCTCTAAGGGGTAGGTTCAGGTGTAAAAAGAACGAGTGAGGGAGTGAGTGTGTGTGTGTGTGTGTGTGTGTGTGTGTGTGTGTGTGTGTGTGTGTGTGTGTGTGTGTGTGTGTGACTGACGCTTGGTGTAGATAAGGCTGGAAATGATTTATGTTTGACAGAAGTGACAAACGAGAGCAGTTTCCAGCAGTGACTCAAACAGAGCAAACAGAGACATCTAGTGGCATCTTTCTAAGCCTTTTAAACCTCGATAATTAGGCTACTCTGAGCTAATATTATTACCATAGCAACTGAATCTATCCATGTTCTTCTATTTTTGGAACTCACACAACATAAGACGTGGGCCCACTTATCTTCATTTCCCTTTCATGCATCTTAAAGGGAAATTAGATGAGTCTGTCATCAGCTAAAGCATGACTTTTCTATCAAATGCATTAGTTTGTATATTTCGTTTTATTATTAAAATGATGGGAGGGACACTGTAATGTTTAGTGCAAATGAGCACGTTTCCCATACTACAAAATAATTTACGAAATGCCTTTTGCATTAATGTTTACAATCTACATTGTGTTTTCATCTAGAGCCAAACCTGATGAGAAGTGCAAGTGCTGTTTTATAATAGCACTTAGCAGAGGTTTTTCGACTGCTTGCTAAGTGATTGTCAGTTATACTATAGATAGATGATAGAGGGTAATGAACAGCATGTGGTTGTGATTGAGAGGAAACTCAATGAACTCAATAAGACTGATAGCAGTCTACAGTTGTAATATGTATTCTCTTTTTGTTTAATTTAAATGTGTTCACAGACACAGCGAACAATATAGTTTGAGAAAGAAAATGTCATTATTATTATAACTCAATGAAAATCAGTCAAACAGCATACGAGTTGAGTGTATCTGCATATGCAATATCTTTCGAACTTATGTGAGATGAATAACTATGCTTGACTTCTAACTCAAGGAGATATTTTACTGGACTGATCGTCTCAATATCAGACACCGTTAAGCCATTTTGTTCAATTTTAAGCCATCATATACAGATTTCTGTAATTTATTAAACAAAATGTAATGTTTTAAAGTGAGACAACAAAACATGAAATCCATGAAAATCAAAATTGATCAAATCTACCAAAATCAAATCTATTTCTAATATTTGGGTAATATCAGTAACCAGTAACCAGAAAATGTCTTAGGTTTAAAATAGAGAAACGTCAAATAATATATTCATCAACAAATATGTGCAAAACAGGCTTTACAAAAATCTAACTTATTTTGAGTACAAACTGATTACTATTACTGAACACTATTACTTTTATGAATTTCTTTCTTTAGTGTAATCTTTAGTATTAATGTTGTATTTAAATATTTGTCTAACATTTGTCTGCTTTGTAAGGTTTAACTGATTACTTAATATAAAATGTTTCATTTGGAACATTTGGATAAGAGGAGGTCTGTATAAAATATCATTTATTTAAAAGACGCACTGTGTGTTTAAAGAAACTCTAGACCCCACCCATTACAGTGTGAGACACGCCTTGTTTCGTCATGTGGGAGGGGCTACATGAGCAGGACCGGCCCCTTTCTAACAAAACACAACGCCGAGTCTCTTCTCGCTATCAAAGGCGATTATCAATAACGTAGATCGACTCCGGGGCTCAATACGGAGAAAGGTAATTTTATTTTTCCATATAATCCATGAATGTGACTAAGGATGCTGTGAGGTTCTGAGCGAAAGCACATGGACCATGCATCCGCGTCTTTAGCAAGGCTAACAATCACAGCATTATTGTCGACGTTCATCTAAGGTAAGTTAGTCAGGGATCGTCCTTATATTCAACCCCAAAACGCACCGCATTCACGTTAGTCATGCATTAACCTCCGTAGTATGAAATATAGGTCATTGCATGCGGATCTGCGGCTCGCGCGTGCCAGCAGCCATGCACGCTGCCAGAAAATGTGGTTCATGCTCATGTGGAATGAATGCCAAACTGTATTTAAATATGTATTTTTCCATGACACCCAAGCCTCGTACGCTGTCGTTAGTAGGGGTATCGTTTCACTGCGCAAATGATCTGTAATCATAATAATATGTAGGCCATATAGGTGGATCCCGTCTTTGTCTCGCGCCTGAGCACCACAGCACGAGCGACTCATTCCTGCAACTCTGAGCCAGCTGTTGGTTTGAGGCCAGACACTGATTCCCAGAACTAGCCAACTGTTGTCTTTATGTGTCCAGAAATGGGTCTCAAAGACCACTGTATGAATTTTGATGCTCGAACTGCTTAAGTTTTTGTTTATAGAGCGTCACTGACGTGCTGTACAAGTAGACTGAATCTCATAAGAGCTGTCAAGAACATGCCCAAGTCCTATCTCCTCATTTAATTAAAAGAATTGAATGGGAAAACTATGCTTTGCTTAAAGAAAACAGACTTTTTTTTTTACATGATGACATTATGACTGATAAGCAAAGCCTTTTGAATCTCATTACTGTATTCTAAATTCAGCTTTATCGTGATATATCCTAGTTTTGCCTTTTATTTATGCTTATCTACATTAAAGCATTGCATCACAGTATTGTTTGTACTGAATGCAGCAGTCTCTTACAGTAAGAGAGTCTTGTGACTATTACAGTGACGAGAGGGAATGTGAAAAGCATTGGCTTAACTAGCATACTATTAATACAATTAAAAGATCAGCCTTTCTTTTAATTATTTAAAAGAAGTGTCTATCCATCAAGAAGGTTTTTTTCTTCCATCTTTAGTGTCATAATCCAAATAAAATGGAAATCTTCTGTTGCTTCACATAAGAAAACCAAGCGAAAACAAAGCTCAGTAAGGGAACAATTAGATGTATAAAGTTGAGTTAAAGTTGTCATGCAAATTTTTCACAATCCTTAATGGACCTAAAAGGCATACTTTTTGTGCTTCTTTGATTTTGGGTTGAACTATTAGTTATTTATTTAATAGTATATCAGTGAATTCATTGTAAATGCGAAATAGGCCACCTCCTTGCATATTAAAGCTGAAGTTGCTGTTGAAATCATTTTTCCTAATGCAGTGAATGTGCAGAATGATTATTACGTACTAGAACCATTTGGAGAGATTTGCACAAACATGGTTATTGGCAGACATTTGCATTGGGTTTGGCCAGCGGGCTGCAAGGTTCTCAGCGCTGCAGTGCAATGTAATACTTTTAAAGGTCCAAAGGCCTTTTTTTGTGCTAGCACTCATTTCTGGCTTTCGGACACATCAGCAAACCTTGTAATCGCTGCTGAGCTGTCCTTTTCTAAATGATGTGGCGCTTTTCCGTGCATCAGCTTATGTTAAGACGAGTTTGCCAAGCCATGTTTCCTTTGCAATCCTCCCTAAATCTTGTATTGCCATTTAAAGAGGCTGCTGATAATCTTTTTTGATGGACGTTTAGTTGGTATGACCTTCACTAACAATTGATTGTTGATGGTCGATTATTGAATGCTTACCACTACCACTTCTATTCTCAGCAGTTCATAAGGAGTTCTATACCACTCAAATTAACTTACCTGATGTATTCAGATTGGTCAGACTGTGATTGCCATAAGCTGAATTCCAGAATCCCAATCACCTAAGAAGGTCTTAAAGTAGATTTTTCTTTTTCGTTCCCCCTCACTATCTGTAACTCTTCCACATGTCCTGTTTTCCCCTTTCTCCTCCTCCTTTCTTTCTTTGCTTCTCTCCTGCATCTTTCTGCCTCTTTGCAGATCATGGACCAGGAGGGAATCGCATGAGATGGAATGTACTTGATGTGCTGCATCACAGTTGAAGGTGAGCGAGACTGTCAGCTTTTTTTGAAAACTAGATCAGCCTTCATTTGAGGACTCCAGATCTCTATGTAGTTGAATCATGCTGTGAACATTGCAGTGTTGCCTAATTATAGTGATTTTAACCTAGTTTTCTCCTTGTTTTGCCTGTTTGTCTGTTTTTGTATCGTTCTGGTATTTCTGGCATGGAGAATGTTGCTCTGTTAAGGGTTTTGTTGGAAGCCTCTTTTGTTTAAAATTGTTCTTGTGTGTTTATTATAAAAATGAACAGGAATGCAGTGTGTGACTTGGCATTAAAGTAATAATCCACTCAGTTGAAGTTCTGCCATTAGTTACTCACTGAGAAGTTGCTCCAAACCTCTCTTTTTTTAATTATTATTATTACTATTTTAGTTTTCAATGAAATGCTGAAGAATCTTTACACAGTCCCAACCTGGCTTTCTTCAAGCTATTTCCTAAACTCACTCTCATATTGTTTCTGAACCAGTATGACTTTGTTCTGTAGAACGTGAAGTAAGATATTTTAAGAATTGTCTCTGTTTTGGTCACAGCTGAATTTCCGTTTTATGGACAAAAAGTGTCTGGTTGCCAACATTCTTCAGAATAGCTTTCGTGTTCTGCAGAAGAAAGTGAGCGATACAGGTCTGAAACAACATTGTTGAGTAAATCTTGACCAGTCACGACAGGTTTGATATTCTGCGAGTAATGACTTCAGTTTTGGTTGGTTGGTTCCTTATACAAAGCTGTTGTTTTTTTTCAGTGTTTTTTATGCTGTTATGAGTAGTGGTAGCCATTTTGGAGTACAGTATTTCTTTATTTTACAGAAAAGCATTTTTTTGTGTTTTAATATTGGTCAAAGAACTGTATGTTATGTCTGCCTGAAGAGCATCTATTGAATTATTATGTCTATATGCACAATGTAGTCTGCATGTAGTTTTATCCATTCTGTGGAAAATGTTCAGGCTGTAATTCTGAATATGCAGGTTTTTACTCCTATATGATGTATGTTTTCCGACTCTTAAAGGGGTAATTCAGCCAATAATTGAAACTCTAATACTCATAACTCATATACTCCCAAGTATACTCAAGTAGATCCAATACTTTCTGAAGAATACACATTTTTAAGTATAATCTTTCTTTCAATATTTTCTTAACACAATACTATGTTGTCAACTCTTTGCAGCTGCATAAGTAGAGAATAGTCTCATTCCAACATGGAGGCCTCCCAAATACTGGCTGTGCTGAAGAAGAAGCTGGCCTTTCTGTCAGGTAAATCCCTGAAAAACAAACTGTTTTGTGATTTGATGCTAAGTGAAGTGTTGAGTTCATGATTTTAATGCACACAGAAAAAAAAAAGCGTTACAGAAATGTGTTTGCTGCAGGCCGCCCTCCTCTCCTCTCCAGTGTAGTCCATGATGTGAATACTCTATTTGCATTTCATGATTAGATGTGACCATAGCGGTGAGCCAGAAATAAGCTGCTATTTGATAAAACTGACAGTGCCAAGTCATGATTTGAAACCCTTCACTTCCTTTCTTGTTTGCCATGATGGACTGTGTCTCAGGCAGCATTATTTCATCTTCTATATATTTGTTTTAGAGAGGGTTAGAAAGACGTTTTTGGGGGCAAATAATTTGAAGTAGTTATTTTATTTGTCATTTATGCAAGCTGGGCATTCCCATTCATATCAAGGATGACTAAAATGGCCTCAGTATAATACAGTGTTGAAATTGTTCCAAATTAAGAATATCAGAGTCGACTATTACTACATGACTACTTCCACAACATCTCAACATGCAGAAGTCCTTCAGACTTCATCTCTGACAGCAATTCAGCGTATGGAAAAACTACTTTTGCTTGTATGTTCTTTAGAACATCCTTATAGATTTCAGAAATGCAGTATTATCAGGGTATGAAGTTGCTTTGTCCATTATCATAGGTAGTATCTTTGTCAGCATGGCTCTTGCGTTGAGGGGAAATGAATGCCTTTCATGTCAACAAGAACATTGGCTAAATGGACTAAAAGTTCTTTTAAAATGTCTACTTTTTGTTGATGTGCTGTGCCTCAACAGTATTTATTTTTTTCGCTAAATTTGATAATGAAAGCCTCAAGGAAAGGAATTACTGAAGCATTTCATGCTTGGTGTCCTTGAAACGGTGCATGTTCCCATAGTCGGCATACTGTGAATTAATTGTAGGTTGCAATGTCACAAGGCTCTACTCCTCCAATAGCTTTTTATATTACTTTAGTAATGTTTTTGTCACTCTTTTCCTTTAAGACACGCTCTGACACTCTTTTTCCATTCGAACATCATATTTCACTGCGTGCTGCTGGATGTTCTGCATATTTCCTGACTCGGCCTGTTTGGTTTTCCAGGAGGCAAGGACAGGCGCAGTGGTTTGATCCTGACCATCCCGCTGTGCACCGAACAGACCAGCATGGAGGAGCTCAGTGCCACCCTGGATTACCTACTGGGCATTCCCAGGTAAAACGCAGCTTTGGAAACCTTTTTTGAAATTCATGCGTCACTCCATTGCAAAAGCTGTGTATCAAGCCGTCAAAGAATTGAGAGAAGAAATGGAGCATTAGTCTGATCACTGTAATTATAATGCACACTGTTACGGTATTCACACACGGAATGGAAAGTGGCCATAATTCATAGTCAGACTGTGGTTAGAAGTTGAAAAATGCTTTTATTGATTTCTCCAGACCTTTGAAGGTCTTTTAGGCTCTAAGGCACTGGAAAGATTTTGCTGTGTTTCTTGTTATTTTGTACTTTTGTGTTTTACTGTATTGATTTTATTTTATTTATTTTTTTTAATGAAATGAATTGCTCTGATTGGATGAAGCATGTCCTAAACCCCTGGATAAATATGCATATTCTGTATTCATACCAAGTTGTTTTGCAGCCACAGGCTATGTGAAGAATAATGAAATTTTTGGGGGCTTTATTTAATATATTTATCGAACCGTTCTTTTATCATTGTTGCAGTTTGTCAAAATACAATGGTAGAAATCAGTGAAAGTCAAAGGTTTCTTGTATCTCTGTGAATTGTAAATTACCATTTATTTACTCTAGTTTAAAACGTTTAAAGACTAAGCTTTAGAATCAATCGTTGCATTTTTAAAATCAAATGTATAGTATGTGTAGTATTAAAATGGATATTAAGAGATGGATCATTTTGCTTAATGTTAATATTTAAGTGTTATTTGATTATTAGTGCTTTTAAACATGAGCTGAGCATTATTTGATAGGCTGTAAAATTATGCACAAACAATTAAATATTACTTGTTAAATCATACTAATAAAGGTCTAATATTAGTCAATAGCAAATGTAGCAGCAATGTGTTTAGTAACACAAAATTAAAGTAACACACAGTATTTATTTCTTTAACTTCAATTTCTTCAATAAAAGAATCAGATTAAAGTCTGACAGTCGAGATGGCCGCTGACCTTCTCCAAATTACTTTCTGGTGACATTTTTAGAGGCACTTTACAGGGTGAGTTGGCTGTTCTCTTCCCTCAAAGAATGAAAAGTGTTGTTCAGCCCTAAAAAAAGTTTTTTTTTTTCTTTTTACAAACCAAAATAGCAACTGCATGATTGAATACATGTTTCTTGGAATCTGTGACTCACACGAAGTCAGTTTTTAAAATGCCACCACAGAACAAACAAATGAATCTGTTTAACAACACCGCCACAGTGGAGTCGTTGTAATTGATTCATTGTATGAGGACTGACAACATGTATTCGTGCTACGTAACCAAATAAAATGTCATGTTTTTTCTGTATCTCTGCAGCGAGAAGTGCAAAGCTCGTGGTTTCACAGTCATCGTCGACGGCAGGAAGTCTCAGTGGAATATAGTGAAGACTGTTGTTCTGATGTTGCAGGTAGGAAAATAGATTTTTGGCTTTTGTTTTTGTTTGGTGGAAAAAGGCAAGGGAAAAGTAGTTCATGTGAAACGTGTGTACTTGTTTCTTTTGACATCTGTTTCTGGTTTTTTTCCCACTTTTTCCACTAATGAACCCCATTTAATAATTGTGGTGATTATTTAAAAAGTGCTTAACTCTATTATCGCTAATCACAAGTCACTTCTGAAGCAATACCTGTAAATAATGAGATTTCAGTGCTGTTATGAGAAGCCAATGCGGTTGTGTGTGTTGGAGGCGCTTCCTGGTTCTGTAAAAGGCATTGTGTTTTTGGAAATCTTAGACTGAGCTTAGTTGAACAGAATGGATGCTTGTTCTGCCCTGTTATTTTCCCCTGTTTATGGGACACACCACTTAATTGCTGCTGTAAACTTAGGCTTTTATATTATGACTTACTTTGTGTGCAAAATTCAAGTCCAGTCACTAAGTGGCCATCTTGGCAGTGGCTCTGGACTGCAGAGGCAATTTCTAGGCAACAGCAATGAAGTTTGGCGACAGTGGTATTGTACATGTAGTTGAAATAGTGCTAAAATGCTTTCTTCAGGATGTTCCAGCTAAGAAGCATGTTTTGATGGGGAAAACAGGTTGTTGGCTTTTTAATTGATCCTATAGCCTCTGTATTAATCGTTGCAGTTTTATTTTTTTATTTAAATAGTCCAAATACTATACTGCGTACTAGTTTTCTAATCCCAACAACTAAATGCCACTTGAAGCTGAACATCCAACTTGGAGAGGTGCATTGTGAAATAATGACAAAGTATGACGTTCCACAAACATTACAGCACTCGGTCACTTTTAAACAAATAAACTGTATCCGTGAATTTTCCCCCACACATTAAATTGGTGTGTTTTCAAAGACAGATGTTGAACATACTGTAAGTGACCCCTCTCTGTTTCTAATAGTACACTTGATACACAGTGACTGTGTAATTTACAGTACTGTTCAAAAGTTTTGTTTTTAAAGTAACTGATATTTTTATTCAGCTAGGATGTTAAATTGATCAAAAGGGACAGTATTTTTTAAATTAGTTTTTTAATTTGTCATGGTTTAAAAACAGAATAAAACATTTTTATTATGTATGTTTTCTGAGCTGCAAATAAGCCTATAGAATTATCTGAAAGATCCAATTATTATGGAGACTGGAGTAAACTCAGCTTTGCATTACAGGAATAAATTGCATTGAAAATATCTTGACCATATATTAAAATTATTATTACTGTATTTTTGATTAAATGCATACAGCCTTGGTGAGTACATTAGCGGTTTTGTTCAAAAAATGCAACAAAGAAAAAAATGACTGATCCTAAACTGTACGTTAGTGTTTTTTTATTTTATTTTTTTGCAAATGAATTATTAAAGACCGCTGTTGGCATATAAACACTTGTTTCAGGCATTAGATTTCCTGAAGGAAATAGCAGCTTGAAGGCAACATTACAACATCATTAGCTTCAGGCTTAGGATGAATTTTATTAATTTGATTTGTTTTTCTATAAACTATATCTATAAAATGTTTTTAATAAATTCAATAACGACTTTCGAATTTAGCACTACGATGTTTGACGAACAAAAACAAGACCTTGTTACATCTACTTTGAATAGAATGCAGCGCATGGACTATTTTATCATAACCTACAATATTGATTTGACAAAGAAATCCTTCATGTTAAAGTGGATTCAAGCACGTAGATTTGTGTAATTTAGCTTGGAGTATTGGTAGTAGAGATGGCCCTTGTTCTCTGCTCGATCGATCCACCACTATTGTAATAAATCGCTTGCCTCTTATTTTATATTTGTGATTTTTAGCTGGAGTGTAAACTGATGGGTTTTGTTCCCCTTAGAATGTGATCCCAGCTGAGGTCTCTCTTGTCTGTGTGGTGAAGCCTGATGAATTCTGGGATAAAAAAGTCACCCATTTCTGCTTCTGGAAGGAGAAGGACAGGCTTGGCTTTGAGGTAAGCGTACTAGAGGTGTTACAGGTGCACAAAGAGCTACACTTTGACTTATCTGTATTTGACATTAGGGATGGGCACAAGTACTTGATCAAACATGAAAATGTAACATTTGTGTTGTTGTTTTTTTTATTATTTTGTGCTTGCAATAGCATGTTGAGCGGTATCTTGTGGTCTGATTGGTTAGAGGTTGAGACCGCAGTGTATACAGACACTGTTGCATCGATTTTTATTTGTACATTGACCTCACAATACATACTGTCCAAAACAGCTGTACAGGAAATAATACCTTTTTTAAATAAACTCCTTTTTTTTGCCACAAAACAAACAGGATAACACTTCCATTTCTAAGTTTGGACATACTCATTTTTATTATTAGAATAAGTTTATTTTACATTTTAGCAATTTCAGCACTCAATTATTGAATTAAAACTTTAACTTTTTGTTTTTATTTTATTTTTTTTAAACCTGAGCTTTTGTTTTCATCCTAAATGGACTATTTAAAATGGTTGCGCTGGGATTTCCGTATACATCAGACTACTGCTACATCACTTTGTATAACTGTGCGTAATACAATCACACAGACTGCGTATTTAATTAGTAACGCCTGAAGGATCTCATGCGTATAAGTCGGTAATTTCCCACATTCACTGTGAATAATAAAACACCAAATACAGACGCTGCACTTCTTCATTTACAATGACTCTAATACAATGATTTCCTTACTCATTTATTTGTCAGGAAAGTGGTGTTGTGGGGGGGAATAAGGTTTGCAGGGCAGATTTTGGGCTTTAAAGGTCATGCAGCACATCTGGGCATGTCCGAATTAATCATGCAGGAAACTGCTGCGAATAAGAAGTCTTTGTTTTAGTATTGTATTTTTATTTTTTTCCTTTTTAAGGTTGACTTGTGGTTTAACAAAATATGTGTGTGTGTATATATAATATTTCATTAACTTCTGAAAGTAATTCTGACTTGGTTGTAGAAATCATTTGAAACAACAATCAACGTTTATTTTAGCCTTCCTAAATACTACCAGTAATATTTATTGCACATTAAAAAATATGTTGTATTATTTATGATAATTGTATTTAAAAATAAAAATATTATGTAAGCTATTTATGCGAATATTTAGCATAATAATTCTAAAGGTGTAAATTGTACATTTCAAATGGGTTGGTTTGGATCTTTCACTTTAATAGATCTGTCCATTTCATCGTCTCTCCTGTAAAAATTCATAAATTAGAGCAGACCGCAATGTTTCCTCCTAATTGGGCCATGAAGAAAATGGATTAAGTTAGCAGCCGGTGGCGTTTGTGTAAAATGAGCGGCCTTCCACCATGCGCTTTAGGAGCAGGAAATGGGGCTGTATGTGAACGTAACCATAACATGATGGTGCAGATGTGCACTACAGCACGCAGTCGTGCATAGTATGGTCAACACTGAACCGAACACCCATCTGTCTGGCTATGTCTTGCTCCGTGCCCTCACTGGGCATGAACCGATAACTCCATGTTGCCTGGAAACCATCGCACGGATCCTGCCAAGAGCTGAATGACGTATTTAGAAGGACAGTCGAACCACTGTCTCCTAAATAGAAACCTCTGTATGTGTATGTTTGTTGGGGTCATTGTGTTGTTTGTGCTGTGATCTGGGCCAGCAGGCCCCTCTAGCTGCTTACAACTACCAGATGGCACAGTTTTGGCTGAATGGAGGTCAGTGTATCAGCATTAGGAAGTGGAGGCTTGAATACAGAGACTAGTAAAAAAGGGTCATTACCATACTCTTGACCTACTTGAGGATCCATACTTGAATGGGGGTTTTGTACGTGCGGCCGATCGCTGAGGTGCACGAGGACCGTACGCTCCGCATTAATCATTCTGCCCAAGAACCTCTTCATCACTGATGCTTGGCCGGGCATAAGTGAGCATATGGGAAGAGAAAGACCCGGAGGCCTTATTAAATAAGTGGATCCTCTTTCACTGCCACTTAGGGTCCACGGGACCATCTGTTACTGGACTGCACATTTTTTATGCTTATTATTGCTGATTTTTCTTTCTTGTAAGGAGTTCAAGATGCTGATGCTGAGGTTCACTATCAAGGGAGTTGATAGAGATTGGCTGATTAACTCTGTCTGTCTGGCAGAATTTTCTTTTTTAGTTTGATTCATATATTGCTTGCTCCAAGAGCAAGGCCTTCAGTGACACAAAGGCTGCTTTTCCAGCCAGGTGGTGTATTATTGACAATCTTCCGGCAGAGGTTAAGTGGATCCTGCTAACCAGCCAAATCTTGACCCATTGATTTATTTATTGACAAGGTCAGTTTTGACAATTTAAATTGCATTGCATTAGCTGATGACCGTATTGGCAGCCATTGAGGGTATATTATATATGTAAATACAACTTAAAAATAAAGTGGTTTTTTTTTTATATATAAGCTGAGCCACCCTGCTCAGTAAGTTGGGGTTTTTTTTTTTTTGTTTGTTTTTTTTATATATATATATATATATATATATATATATATATATATATATATATATATATTATTATTATTATTTTTAAATGTGATTTATTCATATTATAGCAAAGCTGAATTGTCATCCATATGTCACCCAAATGTTACATATGTTTAAAAACTCTTAAAAAGTTGATTTGGTGCTGAAGAAACGTTTCTTATTATCAATTATTGTCTTAAATAACTGTTTATTACTGCTGCTTCGTACTTTTGTGAAAACTTCATACTTTTTTTTTTTTTGTTTTTGTTTTTCATAATTCTTAATAAAATTAAATTAGCAAACTTTTTCCATTACAATTACCTTTTGTTGCCTTTGATCAATTTAATGTCCTTGCTGAAATGAAAGAATTTAATAATAAAAAAAAATCTTACTGACCCCAAAAATTTTAATCCCCCACTTATTTTTATGCATCCAAGAGCACAGTATTTTTTTCTATTTCTGATGTGCTTTTTTAAAATTGTGTTATACACTTGCAAGGTAACCAGAATGCGAGCTCCTTTAGGTGACTGTATCGATCAGAGAGCTTTAGCAGACGCAGTGTTTAATCTCCTCCAGCTAACCTTGCAGATGTGAGGGCACCGCTGGCACACGTCCAAGCTGTTGCGTCCCTCAGCTCAGGGTCACTGTGCGTGAGGAGGATTTCAAAGAGCACACATTTCTTTGATTAAATGGATAGATTAAAAGTTTGGTGAGCAGATGGTTTTTAAAAGGCATAGTTCACCCCAAAATTAATATGGTGATTTAATTACCTGAATACAGCACTGAATACTGAATATAGTATGCTGTTTGTTTTTTCTCACAGATGTCAAGCCTTAAAAAAATTTCACTAATAATTGTCCTCTTTACTATATCTCTTAATCCCCACATTTGTCCTGTAGCAAAATATACAAGAATCAATTGTGTCGTTGAAACGTTGAATGCTTTTGGTTAAAAAATATCAATCAACAAATAATATGAAAGGGGTTTGAGAGTTGAAGATTGTTACTCAGTCTGTTAATCTCACAGTTAATGGATGATCTTAAATAGATACTATAGAAATAATATGGACTCTTTAAGCGGTTTTCTTGTTTCAATGAAAGCATAACAGCTTCCATGTTTGGAATATGATTGATGGCAGCAGTGTTACTTTTGAGAGAGCATTTGAGAAAGGTGTTGGGTTTTTTTCCTCCAGCTTTCTATCTTTTTTTTATTTTCTCTGCACGTCCTCCCATCTTTGGATTTGCAGTGATGTCATGGCAGAAGGGGATAAGACGAAATACAGTTTAAAAGCTTTTGTGCTCAAACTGCATTTTGGTATCTGCCATGGAAACTTCACAGCTCAAAACAAGGCTTTTTAGATGTGATTCGAATTTGAAACGAACCTCACTGTGACTCTCAAACTGTCCCAGGCAGAGGCAAACACGCCCCTGACATCCTGTGAGTAATATACCCCAGATAGTATGAATCCAAAATATTTTTCCCCTCTCTCCTCTACGCTGGAACGCAGGCCGGATTTGTTTGCAGCGAGGCTTTGTCCCTCCGTCCCGTTTGTTGACTCAGCTGAACACATTTGTAAAGACAGCTGTGCTGTCTCTCTTCCCGTCCTCACGCTGAAGTGCAGGGTGGAGGGGGGTCACATCGTTTTTGAGACGGCATACATGAAGACATAATAATGAGTAACATTTGCATTGAAAGCATAACGTAAGCTTCCTCCTCTAAATTCTGATTTAATGAGCCTCCTTCTCATCTTAATGCACCAAGTTGTTACGCTGCTTGACAGCTGTAAATGGTTTTGTTTTGCATTAATGACCAGCGGATTGTACATTCGCCCTGCTTATTACATGGCTACATACCAATTAAATAAGTAAATAGACATAAAATAGATATGAAATGGACATGAAATATTGATTAAGCTGGTTATCTGAAAAGAAAGACCAGAGAGTTGCGCAAGTTGTGTGTATTATTCATCACATGCACATAGTGGTAGTTACTGTGATGTTACAAAAGCGATAATTCAGTTATAAAACAATAATGTCTATTAAATGTTTTTTTTTTTTTTTCATTCAAAGATAAGCATTTTCTTAGATGCAATGTAAAGTGTATTATTAAAATCTTTTATTATGCTCTTAATTATTCAATATTTGGTCGCGTAAACACTTAATATGCATACATTGCTTTTAGCTAAAAGCCACATCTGAAATGTCTTTTATAACCTTTTGTTAATCATATACCTTGTATAATTTATTCAGAGATCGCTATAAAAATAGCCTCGATGCTGGCATGGCATGAATAAATACATAAAGCTAACAGCCAACACCTATATTTAAAAAGCTGTAATCATTCCCTTTGTTTCTAATATTTTTGGGTGACTGCTATTAAGTGACTGTTTTTGATTTCGACCCAGCAGATGAGCTGCGTCACCTCCTGAGTTTGTCCTATATGCTTTCAAATATCAAATAAATTATTCATGGATATTAACCTTGCATGACATTTCTGCTGCAGAAGGTCTTGCGCGGTTTTGATTATGCTACATTACATGCACAGATGCCCGTTTAATTGGTAACATTAACGAATGCTGCACTTTGCCCTCTTTTAAATACCGTTTTTAAATTTTTTTTTGGTCTCATAATAGGTCAGAATGGTTTCACTTTTTGTTCTATTAATATTCTAAGCACAGATGCTGAAGTGGCCTAAGAGTTAATTTTCTCTGTTTCAGGTGATTCTGGTTTCTGCCAATAAACTCACACGCTACATTGAACCATGCCAGCTTACAGATGAATTTGGCGGGAGTCTGGTTTATGATCATTTGGACTGGCTCAACAAAAGATTGGTGAGAACAAAATCCCTTCTTTTAAATGGCACCCTTTACTGGTAGACCGGAGTGATTCGGGGTTGTTGTAGTTAATAGACTGGGTAATGTATTCATAATATATGCATGTGATATACATGGATTGAAGTTCTCCGTCGCTACAACAGATTTCCGTTAATTGCAGCGAGTCTATGACGGATTTCCATCTGATGGGGAAAAAATGAGGGGAAAAGAAACGCGTAGCATGTTGTTGTTGTTCTTTTATGCGGCACACGGCTGCAGCTTCTTACTGACAACATAGTGATGCTCGCCTCATTCACAAGCAGGTTATTAGCAGAGAGCAGCAGAACTTGAATTTCAGAGCGGGATTGCGGCTCTTAATAATAATTCTACTCATTCCCGCAGGCTCCAACGCAATGTATCACATTTGCACATGCTTTTGAGTCTTGAGAACTCACTTGCGTGCTCGTTTTCTGTGAGCCCACAGGTCGCAATAAGGAGAGTGACGGCTCTTATTAATTATTAAGGGAGTTTGCAAATATGATATTGATTTAACACAACATATCAATAAACAAGGTCTGCATGATTTTGCTCTATATCGACGAAAATAGTTCATTCATGAAAAATGTGTTTTTGAACGAATCTAGTGAGTCAGTGATTCATGATTATCCAGTGTTATTTTGCAGCTGAATAGATTATAGTTAGACCTAACTGAAAAACTTTAAGTTAATTTAATTTGTATCTTATTGATTTTGTTTGTGCTATTGTTAAATATTTTATTAAACATTTACATTAAATTGAATTACAGGAATATATATATATATATATATATATATATATATATATATATATATATATATAAAATGAACTAACACTTTGAATATTACTGTAATTTTGACATGGCATTTGTAGGTTTCTAATAGTTAATTTCTGGGGACCAAATGGTTTTGGCGTATTGATTCATAACCCTGATTTACAGTATGTTCAGACATATTTCAAAATGTTTTAGCAACAATGTTGTTGTTTTTTTAATTGAGTTAAAGTTGAGTACTGGTTAATAGAAGTTAACTAGAAGTAAAATTAAATGTTATGAACATTCTCCTTATATTCTTACATTGAAAATAGTGTGGGAAAACATGGCTTTTTGTGAAAACATTATTTGCATTTTGAATCTTTTTAATGGTGGCTGTTTAATTAAAACTGTTTAATATTTTAGTATTTATTAATATTTTTAATTTGTATTTCTATTATCTGTATTTCTATTTGGCTTAGTTTAGTTAGTGTAGTTAAAATTTCATTTTCATTCAATTTTTTTTTTCATTTTTACTTTATAATTATTTTTATATTAGTTAATGAAAAATACATATTTTTAGAAGTTTTAGTTTTAACAAAAATAACACTGCTGAAATTGTGATTATCATCAAAAGGCTGAAAAATAATTGTAATGTTTATCTATATTGCCCTGTCCTAGTGGCTGTTTCATCAGTATGACATTTTTAGCTTGAGGTCTTATTTGCCATTTGTTTTTCATCTAGGTCTTTGAAAAATTCACAAAGGAATCCACGTCCCTTCTGGATGAACTTACCGTCATAAATGAGAATGAGAAAGGAAGCCAGGCAGAGAAGGAAAGGTACTTTGTCTCATTATCATGAGCTCCTAATTAAGACTGCCATTTCAAGGGCCACTGTTTTTCTGTTAGCTATTAGCCATTCTTAAAAGTGTAATTGAAATGTTTAGTGCATTTAAAAAGCAATCTAATATCCAGAGAAACCCACATGTTTGTTTCATTAAATGGTCATGATTTTAAAGACGAATGCTCAGGAACAACATATTGTTACACTCATAGGTCTTCAGAGAGCAACATCCTGCCTTCATTTGATCCCGAAACGGTCCTACAGACTGGTGAGTGCCGATCTGTGCTGTGTTTGTATGCATGTATTTGACTTTGCCTTGAAATTGCAAAATTGCAATCAGTTATTTCTGTAATACTTTAGGTCCATTAGTAAAACTAGTTGCAAAAGCAGATTTTGGTTTGGGAATTTTAACTGCAATGCTCTGTCTAGCATGTGATGTCAACAGTGAAGCTGTTTTTCCAGCTGGCCTGTAACTCCATTCGTTTTATTGCTGGGGTAGAGCTAAGAACTTGGCTTTAGTGTTGTTTAACACTCAAAAGCGATTTCACAGCTCTTATTTGAAGCTAAAGCTGGTTTGTAAAGTGTGGTGACTCTGCCCTGATCAGTATGTTTGTACACCATACTATATTCTAAAGAGTGAATTCAATGGATAGAGTGTGTGGCTCTGCTTTCAATAAACAGTTAGAGGCAGGCTTGTGCACTTCAATTGCCTCTTTAAATGCCTTAAAATTAGAATTAGAATGCAGTTAAATGTATAATTGCAGTTTTAAATAATGCACTTTGCTTTTCTGTTTGAAATAAACATGCTTAATGAAATTAAATGAATTTTTACATTAATATATTCGCATTGGCATTGCCTGCCTGTGGTGTCTGAATTTTCGATGCACTTTTGAAAGGAACGTAAGTTTAAACATTTAAAAAAGAAATAATTGACGAACAAAATAAACAGTTAAAGGAATAGTTCACCAAAAAATTACCTCATAGTCACCCTGAAGCCATTTTATTTTCCCTGAGAACGCTGAGTTCCGACTTCTTGGATGACCTATGACTTGATGTATGACACTTGCTTCATATGTCAAGTCAGAACGCAGCCAAGAAGCCGGAACTTTGTGCTCAGTCAGTTATTTACGTTACAGTTTTAAATCTAGAAATATTTTTGTTACAAAAATCCATCGATCTGCTTCAGAGGACATGTGATAACCCCCCAAAGGCGTATAGGCTAGTTTTATGTTGCATTACTTGTGGAAATATATCCGATTTATGGATTTCTAAATAATGGCCGCTATGCACAAGCATTACCAAGCATGGAAGAACCAGGAATTTAAAAGAAAAACAAACTGTACTGTGTTTTGCTAATTTGGGCTAATAATTGTCTTTTGAATCTTCGCTGATTAAATTCCAATTCCAATGCAAATTCCAGTGTAACATCTTAAAAAAACACAATTAAATTCATATTCATGTTCACAAGTTAAAAAGCAACAAATTCTCAATGAATCCTGAATTTTGCCTGACCTTGGTTAGAATAATTCAGAAGTATTGGCACAAATAAAAATGGAACAATGGTGCCAAATAATGTTTTCCTCTGTTCCTTTCTTCTGTGTTTGAGTACGTCACTTTGTGTCTAATTTAGGTGAAATACAGGCCTAATATATTCATACTGCATCAATTCAATCCGTACCCCTTGACAGATGGGAAAATTTGCCATTTGCATTCATCATTTTCTTTTTGTTTGAAACTTTGCTTACGAAACATTTTATTATGTTTACTGCATTCAGTTTTCCAACGGCTTAAACGTTGTTTTCTGTCCTAAATGTTGTTTTTTGGCCCTATTTCCTGTGTTCTTGCATAGTAACTAGATGTGTATATAGCATATAACCACAGTGTAAGTGCACATTGGTGCAGTGTATCTACATCTGTAATATTTCTGTAACTACACACAACTTTTAAAATGGCATGTGTACAAATGTGTAACAGGACATTTGTAACAATGCTTTTTCCCCCTACACTAAGTGCTAAGTAACATGAATTATATAAATACTTTTTGTAATGGCAATATGCGTAAGAGTAATTGAAACAATTTGATCCAGGAGGTGGAAACTGATATGAAAAGCAGTAATACCAGTGTGGTTAGTCCTGTTACACATTTGTACTTACACATGCCATTCAGTGGGTTTTTACATGTGTTTGGAAGATGCTGTGTACCAATGTGTACATACACATTTAGTTGCCTTGCAAGTGCACAGGTATTAGTGCCACTTAATATAAAGAGGGACCATTGTTTTTCTCCACTGATTTCTTCCTGTCTTGCAGGACATGAGTTGCTCTCGGAGCTGCAGCAGAGGCGTTTCAATGGCTCTGAGGGTGGAGGAGGTGGCACAGCCTGGTCGCCCATGGACGATGAGCTGCTGGCTCAACCTCAGGTGATGAAGCTCCTGGACTCTCTGAGGGAGCAGTACACAAAGTATCAGGAAGTTTGCAGACAGCGCAGCAAACGCTCCCAGCTAGAGGAAATCCAAACCAAGGTCATGCAGGTAAGACACTGGGGGGATATATAAGAATTGTAAGCCAAAAAAGGAAAGATCACTTTCAGATAGCTGGGTTGTGTTGTAGAAAAACTGTCTTTAGGTTGCCTTTGGTGCTTTTCAGCTGCAGAAACATTCCTCTTTGTTTTAGCCAAGAAACAAAACTGTTGTACTTTTGTTTTGCCTAATATTTTTGGGATCTCTTTGCAGAGTCATCTTTTATGAGCGCTGCATGATGTGGTGGAGTGCGAGTTACGATTTTATCTGTCAGCCATTTTGCTTTATACGAATGTCTTAATTTCACTGAGGTTTGAAAGAAGACATCTTGCTCCACAGTGTCTGTTCAGAATGTGGCTGGGTTTTGGTACTTTTGTGAATCAGCAGTCTTGGTCCACAAATAGAGCTGTTTTTGGTGGTTCTTCGCACCATACAATCTTTGAGTCTTTCCACAGAAAAGATTTGTCACATAATTCTTTCACAAACTGTACCGCGCTGTTTTCTTGGAAGGCTTACAAAATACACGCCCACAAAATGCCCACTGAGAATCCAATTACCATAGAGAGAGCAAGGCCTATACACAGACATATACATTGCGCTTATGTTTTCTTTTAATAATAATCACGTAATTACTATGCAATTTTTTTACTTTGAGGAATATTCCACTTCTGAGGTACCATGTGGAGGTTTAAAGGGGTTGTTGACTGCGTTTTTATAATAACACATAATTTACCTTTATTCTACATTGCTCTGTTGCTTCTTCTGTGAAGGCTCTGATTTCCTGGTTTTATGAAGCCCCTCCTCCAGAAATACGCAAGGGGCTCAGGTTGGCTGGCCCAGTGTATTGTGATTGGCCCGGTTTTACATACATTGTTTAGATGTTAACATTGTGTAAACCAGGATTAGGCCATAGTTCTATTAGGACATTTAAGTCATTTTCATAAACGTGCTTAGAAACAAACATTACTGGGGTGCATCTTTAGACAAAACAAAGGCACTGATGAAGATTAAGACATCAGTGCAAGTTTATTTCAGTTGAAAAGCCTAGTCCTAGACTGTAAGTCTGAGCCATAAGTTTGCATTGAATGTTTTATGCCATAACTATTGTTTATGTTTAGGCAGCAACATTACACACTAGTTAGTGTTAAAAAAATCAATCAACCAGTCCTTTTAAAATCCCTTTCATAAACCTCTGATGGATATAATTTACACTTAATATTTGTTCATGCATTCATATGAATCCTTAGTTTAATTTAATATAGAATTACTAGACTTAAACTAAACTAGTTTAAACTATTTCTTCATTAGTTGTAGATGTGCAATCACCAAGTGTAGTGTTTAGGCTGTGTAAGGTGATGGTGAAACCAGAGGTTGTGTATCGTATAAAAGTCTCTGAGCCACTCTTGTCAGATGTAATAAAATGTCTGTTTCCATGGTGATCAGGATATGGGGAGGTACACATCTATGTCGGCAAAGAGTTTTGGCCTACTTCTTTTCTGTGAAAAATTGCGCAGGGAAGGGGGGATCATTTGTAAGCCGCAGTGCCTGAAGCAATTACAGACGGAAAGGCGTGCAAGCTAAGCAGCGGTTCTTAAAAAGTTCAGTCACCTCAGCATTAGACAAATTAATGACTTTCTTCACAAAGCGGGTTCTTTTGCTGCTCTTCCAGACTTTTCATTTGCTCCCCTAGTTCATTAAACAACAAAAGTGAAATTAGTTGGTCTGGCATTTCACCTGTTATTCCAGTTTTTACCTCTCAGCTGACTGAACTTGCATATCAAGCAAGTTAATTAAATGGTTAGTTCATCTATAATTTAATATTTTGTCTTTTTATTTCACCTTCATGTTGTTCCAAACCTGTATGCTTTTCTTTCTTTGCGACACAAAAGGTTTAATTTGGAAAAAGAACAAAACCCCATACAGTTAATTTGACATTTGAAGACACCATATTGTATGAGAAGCACACTGAAGTACAAGTCATAATTCACTTAACAATCTTCCATTTTGCTGCAGCTCTGAAATCCCATTTGTGCTCTGATACTGATGTTCAATCAAAGTCTGACAGCTGGAAGATCGCGCAGCCCTCCAGACATGCAACCCACATTTGTCTTTTTGTAAATGAGTAAATATCTGATTTAGTAAATCTTTCGTTTGTGCTCTCGTCGACCTGATCCTGTCATTTAGATAATTACATTTGCTCTGTGTTCTTCTTGATTTCTTTCCGATTAGAGTCTGTTTAGAGGCTCGGGGTCAAATGTGGCAGTGATTCACTAATTAAAGGTTTCTTTGTGTGTGTTTGTTTTGTGTGTGAGCAGGTTGTGAATTGGCTGGAGGGTCCTGGCACAGAGCAGCTCCGCACGCAGTGGGGGATTGGAGACTCCATTCGTGCTTCTCAGGCCTTGCAGCAGAAACATGAGGAGATTGAAAGCCAACACAGTGTAAGTAAAATCAGTCTCTAGTTCGTTTTTGTTTTTTGGTAATTGTATGTGTATGTATGTATGCATGTATGTATGTAGAGTTAAATGCAAATCAAATTACTTTTTGAAAAGACAGTTCCATACAATGATAGTTTAGAGTGAATATCTAAAAAAGACAAAAAATAGTATCATGCACTATATTCCAAGTTTTCTCAAGTTCCCTGTATGGAGTCAAAATAATGCCACATATACTTGCACAAAAATTCAAAAGAAAAGTATTGAGGAAAAAAAATGCTTTTTGCAAACAAAAAGGAAGAATATAAATGAAATGAAGCATTTTCGGTGGCCATAGCTGCTAATTTATTTGCAACACTGCTTTTAATTTGTGTTTGTCCAGTGTGAAGCGTGGGTTTTTCTAAATACTTATCGGTTTTGCAAACAAACATTTTTTATTTATTTATTTTTCTGCAATATTCAATTCTTCTGCAGGTGTATGTGGCATTATTTGACTCCATATCACTAGGGCCTGGTTTCACAGACATGGCTTAGACTAAGCCAGGATTAGGTAGTTTAATTATTCATTTTTATAATCTTGCTTAGAAAAATAACATTACTGGTGTGCATCTTCAGACAAAACAAAGGCCCTGATATATTTTAAGCTCAGTCAGTGCAAGTTTATTTCAGTTGAAACGGCTTAAACCTTTTCTGTGAAATGGGGGGTAGTCTATAAATATATAAAAGGAAACTTATTAAAAAAAACAAACATTTGAACATCCATCGGTGTGATTTAAAAACTGAATGAAAAGGTAGGGTTTATGATCTATCCTGCAGACAGACAGCAGTTGGTGATCAAAATAGTTTGGCTTCACATTTCAGGACGTTTAGCACAACTGAACTAAACAGGCATGTGCACTGGTACATATTGTATTTTAATTTGTGAGCACTGGTTAAACGGTGAACAACAAACAGGCAGAACTGCTGGAAGAAAAATGTTCTGTGTTTTGCCCAATTAAATGAAGTCAGTCAGATGACATTAAAATGCCACATGCTGTAGTTTAAGTCCTGTCAGTAGGTGGCAATATTGGTGCATTTTACTTAAGGAATATTTGTGCTTCTGATTGTGCATACTTTTTGAAGAAATAAAAATATATTGTGTTTAGGTTCGTTTTGAAGATTCAAGCACAAAAAGTCATCAAGCAAAGCATTATGTTTACAGTCTTGGTAGACGCGTTTGATTTGCTTTAAAGATTTACCGTTTTCTTGAAGGTCAGTTGGCTGTCTGTGTCAAGAGTGGTTTGTGGTGTGCTCTTGGCTTGTCTGAAGTAGTTACTGCCTCTGTATTTCTTCGGTGTGGTTTGTGGCTCCCTGAGATCACAAACAGCCTCTTTGATTTGCAGGGATCCCTATGACGTAGGGTTGTTGGTCTTGATGTTTTGTTACAGGAAGATGTAACAAATGGAATGCGTGTGTGACTCTGTAGCTTTGTTTGTTGAACAGTGCCCTCTTTGTCACATTGAGTCAGGAACCAAGCCAGTTATAGACATGGTTCAAACCATAGGTTATGTAAAAGTGATTTAGCGTTAGTCAGCATGCAAAGCGTTGCCATAATGGTGAGCTTTCATGGAAGATGGTTTAACAGTGGTGTTATTTCAGCATGTGAATGAGGATTTTGGACACAATAGTCATTTGATATAAACGTGATATAAAGCAGTTGCTCAGTATTACAGAAATGTTTAAAAAACTATTTTTTAATTCTTACTGAATGGTAGCAAGCAATAATGCCCTTGCCTAAGCATTCATCACTAGTTAACATTTACATTAATAAGCTTTTATTATGTGTTAACCTAGTTTCTCTATGAAAATATATGGGGAAATTAATGTGGTGCTAATTACAAAGAAACATTTAATTTAGTTTGCTTGATGCAGTTAATTATTGGCCTTTTAATCAGTCCATAAACTCTAAATGTTCTGCTTTTTAGAGATTTTGTGTTGTTTCTGAATCTTTTATGTATATTTCTGTTTAATGGGAGCTGTTGTATCCATTTTGCCTGCGGCATTGGTTAACTGTTTACGGACCCGTGGTCTTTATGAGTGTTGGTGTTTTATTTTAACTGTGTATTAACAGCTCATGCCTTGCTGTTTGCTGCAGGAGTGGTTTGCTGTTTATGTGGAGCTGAACCAGCAGATCGCAGCACTGCTGAGCGCAGGCGATGAAGAGGACCTGGTGGAGCTCAAGGGTCTGCAGCAGCAGCTCAGTGACGTCTGCTACCGGCAGGCCAGCCAATTAGAGTTCAGACAGAACGTCCTGCAGTCTGCCCACGAGTTCCACATGACCGCACAAGATGTAAGGTTCAATACAATCAGATGATATCACTAGATCTTCATGGAATCTGCACTCACAGATTTGCTCTGCGGATTTCCACAGAACACAAACATATTGTGCGTGTAGATACATGTAAATACGTTGGCTGGCTACTGATGGTTCTAGTTTTGTTTTATCTTAAAAGTCAGCCTTGATTTTAAATTTCTTTTAACACACTGTTTTGGCTTTTTTGTGCACAGTTCTTCTGGGGCTGTTCAGCCACTGAATTAAATTTTCTTTTCTTTTAATCATATGAATCCCTCTTAGATTATCATCCTGTGCCCTCTATTCATCTGGCTCCATTGTGGTATTTAACACCCATTTTTTGCAATCATATCCAAATTCCGAAAGGATAAAATCAGGTCTCGCCCCACTCTCTATTTTGCTTTTGTTGAATATCCTGTTCCCCTTGGGTGTTTGTCGAAATATAGAAATGTCTTGAAGTCAACATCAATTGCCGTTAACAGGCCATTTGCGCACTTTTAAAGCCACGGATTTCTTCACCAGTCAGTACAGAAAATCAGTGTATGCATTCATTGTGAGCCTGCATATTAATTAAAATAGTTTTGCTTCAGCATGCATATATAGAACGCTGCTTTCTGATGCTACACTGTCATGTGTTTGTCGCAGTTGTCTCAGCAGTTGGACGGTCTGTTAGGCATGCTGTGTGCAGACGTCGCCCCTGCAGATGGAGCTGCAATCCAGCAAACTCTAAAACATCTGGAGGAGAAACTCAAGAGCGTGGGTAGGAAGCTCTGTTGTCCTACTCATACATCTAATCCTGGTTCATGTAATTAAAGTTTGATAAGCCAGAACCTTTGGTGCTTATGCATCATACAAGCAGATTTTCGAGAACCACCAAAGAAAAAGTAAAAAAAAATACTAATTTGAATTTAGCAGATGCTTGTATTTGAATTTTTGTCTAATTTTAAAGTGAATTATTAAACTGACTAAAACATTCATTAAAACAATGTGCCGCTCTTCCTGCAGATTATCAGAATCTTAAAAAAATCCGTAGGGAAGTTTTCTCTCTTTCTGTGTATTGAGTCTCTCACTGTTTTCTAGAGGGTGCCTTGCAAAGCTTGAGAGAAAAAGGCCAAGTACTGCTTGACCAGATGTCTACCCAGACGTCCTTTTCCTATGGCAAGGATGTAAGCATTGAGAACAAGGAGAATATTGACCACATTCACAGTGTCATGGAAGACATGCAGCTCCGCAAACAGAGGTTCCTCTTCTTTTTCATGATTTCAATTTTTTTTTAAATCAATGGCAAGATATTCCTGGTGTGTGGTCTGATGTGTTTGCTTGTTTTACAGGTGTGAGGACATGGTTGATGTCAGGAGACTCAAGATGCTGCAGATGGTACAGCTCTTCAAATGTGAGGAAGACGCTTCACAGGTCAGTGATTGAAATTCGAATAGATAGACCCTTAGAAGTGTGTCCGTGTTTCGCGAGGGGCTGTAAGGGCCATTTAATTTTTTTTTTTTACAGGCAGTGGAGTGGTTGGGAGAGTTGCTTGATGCTTTGTTGAAGACCCACATTCGACTGGGAGATGATTCACAAGAAACCAAAGTGCTGCTGGAGAAACACAAGAAGTTTGTGGATGTTGCACAGGTATTTTGAATTTCCTCTCCTGGCCCACTCATGAGTAAATTTAATTATATTGAATGAGCAGCTAAAGACAATGTGAAAAATCATACATTTTGCCTCTGCATCATATATTTTATAGTATTAATTAATTTTAAAGTTGCATTAAAGTAGTCATGATCTAATTTAATCCTCATACATTTTCATGGATTAGGCTATTATTATTATTATTATTTTATTTTATTTTTATTTTTTATTTTATTTTTTTATGTGTGTTGTTACATAAATAGTTATTTTTCTTATCAAAAGTGACACTTATATATGTTTAATAAATGTTTAATTCTTATTTGAAATCCAGTTTTGTTTTTTTTTGTCGTTGAGTACATTTACATTTAGTCATTTTGCAGACGCTTTTATCCAAAGCGACTTACAATTTAGAGTACAAGTTGAGAGTGTTGTGTTGTTACTTGTTAGAGAATCCATCCAGAGAATGTTTTGTTATCAGTTCTCAGTAACCACTTCCTTTTCTGCTTCCAGAGCACCTATGATTACGGCCGCCAGTTGCTGCAGGCCACAGTGGTGCTGTGTCAGTCTCTGCGTTGTACCACCCGCTCCTCAGGGGACACGCTGCCCAGACTCAACCGCGTGTGGAAACAGTTCACGGTCACGTCTGACGAGAGGCAGCACAGGCTAGAGATGGCCAGTGCTTTCCACACAGCTGCGGAGAAGGTTGGTCCAGTTCTGCAAAACAGATGTCACATCAAATCTAGACAAGTAGTTTAAGGGAAACCGCAACCATTTACTCACCCTTGTGTCGTTCCAAACCTGTATCAATTTCCTTCTTCCATGGAACACAATTTTTGGAATTTCTGCTTTTTGTGTTCCATGAAAAATGTAATGGCAAATAGGATTGCCAAAGCATGAGTGTATATATATAATTTTGGTGTGGACTGTTCCTTTTAAAAGAGGGTTTAATTTGTGCTGAGCCTGTACAGATTGTCGTAAAAATAGGTGCAAATTATGCATTTTTGTGACGATGCGACAATTGTCAAATGTAACATTTCATTTTCAAGTACAAGCCCTAATAATAGCAAGCAGGCTGTTAATAACTCAAAATAGTCCAACAATGCGGTTGTGCAAATGCTCGGTTACCACTCCCTCCTCTAATCGCAAGCCGGATCTATCACCCCGCTTTGTTTTGGGACCTTGAAATTTACAAATTAAACATTGTTTAAAAGGTATAGTTTGAGCTCATTTATCGTGAAGAGTCATTGTTGGCTTAATTCTGTTTATTATGACCTCCATAAAAACTGTTCTGCCTGTTGGCAGCACTAAGATTTTATTTTTTTTTCTCACATGTTTATTCATGTTGATGTTGAAGAAAATCTGCATATTCATGTTTATTTTTAGCATTTTAACACATTTATACACCTACAATGGGGGTTCAAAAGACTATGAATTTGCATTTTGTTTTTCCTTTTTTTTTTAATTATGATGATGATAGTTTTCGATTCAACAATCTAACCACGGCCTGATGATTATGATGTTGATTTTTGGACCTCACTGTATATTTAACTAATTTCTCATTAATAGTTAATAGTAACAGAAAACTGGTGTTTTTCAGTGATGTGGGCATGTGTATAATCTTCCCTAGCTGCAGTATCAGACAGTGACTGGCTTTCTCCCTGCCCATAGATTTTGAGAGAAAGCCCTGAATTAGCCGAGCTGATGGTGGATGTGGAGGCATATGAAGAGGTGGAGACTGTGGGGAAAGGTCTGCTAGACAGGCTCACTGTGCCAGTCATTTTCCCTGATGGGTAAGAACAGAAAAGCCAAAGTACAGCCCACTTATCAAACTCTGCCACACACTGTTTTCTGTCATTCTAAGTCATGGGTGTCAAACTCAGTTTTTGGAGGCCTGTAGGCCTGCACAGTTTAGTTCCAATCTTGCTCAAACACACATACCATGCAGTTTTCAAATAAGCCTAAATGACTTGATTAGCTGGATCAGGTGTGTTTAGTTAGGGTTGCATCTAAACTCTGCAGGGCTACGGTCCTCCAGTTTCACTCCCTGGTCTAAGTGCTTGTCCTTGCATGTTCAAATTGTTATTATTTTTATTTATTTTTGCAGTTAATTAGCTTTATTTTGATAGGCAAGCGGAACTGTGAACCAGGAAATTTGCACTATATGTTGATGCACTGTTCTATTTGTATCAGCATGCACAGGATTTAGTTATTCGTTGAAAAATCTTATCCATTATTATTAGTATTAGAATTAAGCGAGTTCCCATGTATTTGAAAACTTGAGTTTGGTTCTCAAGGAATGCATGAATTGACAATGTATAGATTGAATCCCATGTTACTTTGAATAAAGTGTCTGCCAAATACATAAAAATAAACAAATGAATGAGTGAAGAAAAACATTTTATTTACTTATTGATAATTATGTACTTATTTACTAATTTATTTCTTTATCCAAATCCAAAACTATTCATACTCTTTTTCCCAATAGAATTGGTGTTCTCATGTATGTTGGCTGTTTTTAGTTTACTGTATGTTCTAATTCGTTAATTTTAAAATGCTAAATTTAAAAATTCACTTGTGTAGTGAAATTCTCATAGGCAAATTTAACCCATTCAAGCATAATCTTGTAACATTTAATTTATTAATTGGATTGCTTTATCACCTTGGGTTGTTATTCATCAATCACTAAGATGTTTTTTTTTTTTTTTAATTGTCATATTTTTCTCCTATCCCCATTTATTCTGGTTGCAGAAGCGAGCAGTTCTTTGGCAGCCCGGGCGACATGGCCTCCTCGGCTGAAAGCATCCGTGAACGGATGAAACTGGTGGAGGAAAAGAGATTCCTACAGGAAGAAGCAGAGCAGAGGCTGGATGAGGAGGCTCTGGAGGCGGGGCCAAGGGAGAGCTGAGAAGCAGATACCCCTCATGCCCTCTTGAAAGCGTTGCAGATGGCAGCACAGCGCCTGATCCTCACGTGCATCTCGCTGCTCTGCCGGCCCGGTCCAAATGTGACCCTGATCACCCGCCGTCTCTGTTGTACTCCACCTCACCAAGCCATCTTAACTTACCGAGCGCAGATAAAGATAGACTCCACGGGCTCGCGTTGCATTGCCTGCGTGGACAGCTGAATACTAAATCGACCACACTACTTTGAACTCTCGCCTCCCTACAAAGCTTTACCTTACCTGTTGACTCTTTCTCCTCCCAGCGAGGCGCCTTGAGCTTGTAATGGTGCTACTAAACCTATAGAATGTACATAAAGCGGCATCTTTATCCCATTTGTATCTGGTGCTCTAGATTTGTAGGCCTTTCCTGACCGTAAGCATTGTATTTTCTATTTCTTTCCTTCGGTTGCTTTCTGTTGAGAATTACCAAACCTTCTCTTTTGTGCCAGTATAAATATCCATCCACAAGGCCTTTGCTAAAGATGGAGTTTAATTTAGAACCCGTATTGAAACAAGACGCGACCGCACATTGTTGTAGTTCAATCATGAAGGTACAAACAAAGCAAAGCTTTAAGGTCCAATGTCGAATTGTTGTTTAGAGCTTTGTTTTGACAGTAAAATGTGAAACAGAGCTATGTTTCATCTCATAAATTGTCAGTCTAATGCGTACGCTGCTTGCATATGGATGCATGTCATGAAATATTAATTTCATATTTATTTTCTTTTTTTTTTTTTTTTTTTTTTTTTTTTTTGTACCTTGCATACCATTTAAATTGTGTAACGCTATTGCCATTTTTAAAGTCTATAGTGTATTTTATGAAAAGTTGTATAAAATAAATGAAGAAAAAGTTGCGCCATAAGAAAGGAGAGGAAAGACTCTTTTGTCTCTTCTGACAACGTCGTGAAGCTGGTAGGTTGTTACAGTTTACAGGACTTTGTTACTGTATATGTGCTTTGCATAAATCTGCCTCATATTGTCCATTGCTGTACAGAAATATTCTAGCACCCTCAATAAACATGGGCAATATTGTGGGGGTTTTTTTTTGTTTTTGTTTTTTTGGTCAGTGCAATGCCAAAGAATTAGCATTTCTGACTGATTATATTGGTCGTTGTGCATACTAATTTACTACATTAGTGCTTAAAAGCTTTGGGTCAGAAACCATTTTTAAAAATTTTAAAAAGTTTTTAAAAGAGGTCTCATTCTCATCAAGGCAATGCAGTTTATTTGATTAAATATGCAGTAAAAACAATGAAATATTACAATTCTGATCCTACAGGAAGCATTCTTTATATGCTAAATTAGCACAAGTGTTTCAAGAAACACTTCTTTACATTATCTTTGTGAAAACTGTGATTCCTTTTTTGAGCTGTTGACTGGTTTGTGGAGTAGATATTTCTGAAAAATCTTCATGCATACTGCATGAACTCTGACTTGTTTTTATATAAATGGTTTCTTTTAACTTCCCGAGATGCCAGGCTGTGAGTGCATAAGTCAAGCAGGTCATTAGTTGCCTGAGGCATTGCTTTCTGCTTATATTCTCCCTGCCCTGTGCAGCATTTCAAGAGAAAATCTTTGTCAATTTTGTATCATTTTAGACAAGGTTAAGATATTTTTATACTAAATATTTCATACTGCATCAAAGTTTTATTCTACTTCAGCTCTAAGGGATTTGCTTAGTTTGTAAAGGGAATCAGTGACATAGTTGGACATTGATTTGTTCTCACTAAACCGTCCAAAACGTATTTAGGTCACATTTTACAAAAAAAAAACACCCATTTATTGATATTGCAGTATCTTGGTATAATTTTATTATGTGATCTTCTTATGTTATTCAAGTTTTAGGCATCATCACAGCAAAAAAAGAAAACAAAACAATCCTGTGACAGCTCATTCCTTTTTCTAAATTCTGATTTTATGAAGATGTATAGGGTGGGCAATTTTAACATGCTTGTCATTTTTCCAGAAAGCTTAGTCACAGAGTTTGTGTGATGACCGGCCTGAGAATCTGTGTTCTTTCTAATAATAACTTTCTGAGTTTATCAGGGCCCCTGACAGATGGCATGGGTGTCGTCCGGGGCCATAGGGCCCTTTTTGCTTAGTCCTGCACTGCCCATTGGTGCTCTCTAAAGTCTATTGGATTTCTCAGCTGTCTTAGCAGCTGCTGCCTCTGTACTGGTTTTGGGAGGACTGCTGGGATGTCTGTAACAGTGGAAAAAGACAAACCCTCTTGACAGTTTACTGGAAGCCTATAGTCTAAAAAAGTCTAAATTGGAATTCAAAAAGTTTTATATTGGAAATCACATGATCAGAAATTCAGTCATGCATAACCTGTTTAAAAGATTAGAAGTATCACCTATTTTTGTTCTGTAAAGAGCCTGTAGATATTTTTTTTTTCACAATGATATTTGTAGATAAAATGGTATAATTATGTCTATAATCTTCCTCACTTCCTTCACCATGTTCATACATTGTAAAATTTTGATTAATTATTAAACGCACAGCAAAGCTGAATTGCTCTTCTAATGCTGCCCTGTTGTTATAAACGCCTCTACTTTATCTCAAAACATTTCCTCCATCAGGCTTTAATAGGAAGACCCCATAGGAGGACCTCAGGATGTTCTGCAGACACTATTGTCCTCAATGGAAAAGACAACATTACTTCAGCAGTAAGTATGTGGTGTGATGCTGAACTAACGGTAACTTTTTCCCACTGTTTCAAAGTGATCATTCAAGAAAGATTTTTATTTAGGAGTGTTAATTATGAAATGTCAGTATTACAGTATATGGTGCACGTTACTGAAATATACTACTTTTCAAAAGTTTGTGGTTGGTAAAATTAAGTAAAATTGTTTCTGAAAGAAATTTATGTATTAAGACTGCAATTGTTGTAATGTTGTGAAATATTAAACTTCAAAACCATTTGCTGGCAAAGCTCAATTTCCTGTATTATGCCAGTCTTCTGTGTCACATGATCTTTAGAAATATTTTTAATATGATGATTTGGTGCTGCTTAATGTTTTAGTGGGCCCAATCATGCATTGCTTTTCTTTGATGGATCAGTTTAATCAAAAATACAAATTCTAACATTTATTGTGGAACATTAATGATCTTTTGAACAACATCAGTACCCAAACTGCTCATTTATTCCATTAACATTTCTGAAAATATCAATATCAACTGTTACGTACCGTAATTTTTTTAGTTGGATTGTCCCCTTAAGAATTTGGGGACCAGTCATTATCAGAGTCTCTCTGGCCTTTTCCGTTCATTATGTTGACTGATGCACATTAAAATCTGCCACTTTAAAAAATGTTTTAGTAATTAATGAATCTTTTTTTAATTGCTCACAACATCACTGTTTGTATCATTGTTTATTTGCATAAAACTATACAAAATAAATGTATAAACAACATATACATCAAACTGTTTTTGGTTGCACATTGTTTGGTGGAGTAAAGTGTTAGAAAGACATAACGGTTTTTTAAAAGCATTTATTATTTTAGTAGCCATTACATTTAATAGGAATGTAATGTGGCTTTCTGGTGGTCTGTGGTTTGGAACAGGCGTTTAAGCACAGGCCTCTTCCTCATTTTAAACACAAGCTACAACAAAGTTGCCATGCAGGGCACGCTGAGAATGCCTTTCTGTCATTTCTTACCAGTAAATTATGCTGATGGGAAAGTATAGTTTAAGTGAAAGTAAATGCTTAGGATTAGTTTACATTTACATTTTATAATTTGTTTCCCCTCATGTTGTTCAAAATCCTGGACTTTATGTGGAACAAAAAAATATGTTGAAATCAGAGATGCTTATTAAACTTATTAGTTTAGCATTGAAACTAGTTTAGCATTTGTCATAACAGGAATAAATCACATTTTAAAATGGAAAACAGTTATGATAAAAAAAAATGCAGCTTCGATAAGCAAAATTAGTGTCTTATTTCATAATCTTACCCTAAAACTTTATATGGCTTGTTTGTTGTATTTAAAGTGTGTTGAAGCCGTATCATAAAGTGACGGACAAGAAATGTAAATAGACTTGCCTTCCGTTTCAGGTTTTGTGAATTGGGTGATTGAAAAGATTTAAAAAAGTACAATTAAATGAATTGTTTAAGAATAAGATGATGTTTTCTTGCACCTCGAAGCATCAGCGAAAGCTAGATAAGATGTCATGGTGTTTTACAGTGAATGACTTGCAGTGCTTTTCAGTCAAGACTTATGTTTTCAGTATTGGAATATAGCATGCGCTTATGTCTTTGTCCTTTTGAAATGAGGCTAAAATAATGGCAAAACGGTGAGTTGTTTCTAGTAGCAAAAGTTCCCTATTGTGATGAAAAGCAAAGGTTAGTCATAGTGAGACATGCAAGGGGAGGGGAGAGAGCAACAGATTCACCAAAACAACCAAATGGGGGTGTGTCAAATGGCTCTCTGCACAGTGTGATAAACTTAGTGGATATTTCTATTTTTAACACGCCTCTTTCTGCCCTGTCAACATAGACGGCTGTGTTTGCACCATACTCTTCATTCAGGCCAGTGGCCCCGGTGGAGCCTGCCAGAGCCCAGCAATGCTGAAAGACCTTTAAGGGGTTGTAGAGTTTACCTGCAGGGCAAGTGGAGCTTTGATGTGGACGTGGGCCATGTCACTTTAAAAACCCCAGAGACTTCACTCTGTTTGGGTTTAGGCGCCTGTCGAGACAGTTGTGGACTTTGGAAAAAGGGGAGATTTGGATTACAGCACAAACCTGTGTGTACCGAGCTTTGTTCTGACCTTTCAGGTTCTTGGATGTGTGGACTCGAGGGAACAGTCTCCACAATGTCCAGTGAAGGTAATGCTGGAGGTCAGCCTTCCACAACAACTATCAGCACTGTGGCTGTACAGGCTGGAACTGCCCAGATTGTTGTAGCAGTACTCAAGGTATTTAAACTTTTCTGCTTTACATTGCAAAGCTTTATGTAGATTGATGATGTGAACTGTATGATTGTCATTTTTAATTCTTACCGTTAATTACCGTTCAGTTAAGAACTTGTCTTGGCTTAATTGGATAATTGTCTCAAATATAAAAGTTATTTAGTAACCCCCGTGTTGTTCTAAATCTTCTGTGCAACACAAAAGAATCAATTTAGCAAAATTTCCCAGCTGAAGTCATATTGTAGTATTTACTTACAGGTTTTAGCATTTATTTTTGTATTTTCAGTTGTCACTTGAATTTTGTGCCTTTGTAATGTTTATCTATTTTGCTTTTTGTACCAGTTTTAGTATTAGTTTTAGTAGCCTACTTCAGTTGCCAGTGAACATTTTTTATTGTTTATAAATGTAATATTGTATTTTATTTCATTAATTTCTATTTATATTAAATTACTGACTGTTAATAGTTTTAGTAATTTTACAAATACATTACTTTAGCTTATTTCAGTTAGTTGCCGTTTGAATTGAATTTTTGATCTAATAGTTTTGTATTTTATTAATATGTATATAATTTAGATTTTGAATTATATAAACAGCTATACCACAACCAAAAACAATTGCAGGTTTTAGTTAAACAATAAAAACAATGCCTAGCTGGGACTGAATTTTTATTTTTAGCGTAAACTATTCCTTTCATGATAATATCTTTGAATGAATAATAGTATTGTACGGCTGCATGCAATGTTGAACTCACGTCATTGCTTTATCCAAAAGCACCGCTGCAATCATGGAAGAAAACTGCTCTCACCCGTGATGTTATGAGCACACAGTTCAGGGTATTCAACAGAATCTTGGCTTGGGCTATCAATAAAACCTTATTGTTTTTCCGTGAGAGGATTCCATGGAATGTGAATATTCCATATAACGCCTGATGCAGTGACTTAATGGGGAGGCAAAAACAGCTGTGAGAAAAACACAGAGCTCTGTGATGGTCCAAACTCCTGATGGTCTGAATTATTCATAAAGATTCCCTGACCGGTCAAGCTTATGCCTAGATTTAAGAGTCCTGTTATTGTCTAATGTACGCTTGATCCAGCTGCTTTTTCAAAGAATAGTTCAGCCCAAAATGAAAGTCTGCTGTTTCGTACTTTTCCTATACACTCCTTATTATCTTATATTTCTCTGTTTGGATATGAAAAGCTCCGTAAACGTTTACGCTTTTTCCAATCCTCCAAGTTTAGTCATTTAATAGATAGGAGAAAAGAGTGTATTTAAGTTATTAATTGACAATCTTCCTTCCTTCCCTCTTTCAAATCTATTTATTCCTCCTATATATGTTGCAGGTTTGACATAATTGATTTGTAGGTGTAGTATTCATCTCATTCCTTGTTTATACGGCTGGTAGTTTACACACACACACACACACACACACACACACACACACACACACACACACACACACACAGCAGTTAATGCGTGCTGTTATTAAAAACCACCAGATGCCTGCAATAGACCCCATAAGCAGCCTTAATGTATACAGAAATGATAATTAGCCATCAGTCTGCATACCTTAAACTGTATTTTTGCAGTTGTTTAACAAACATGACAGGCTGTGGCAGCTGTGGCAGCTCCACATTTCATTCACCCTCAGAATGGCCCTCCCTGTACAAATTGCAATGCAGTTTTAAGATCAGCGCAATTTGCATGCCAAAGTTTGCTTTGGGAGTTGAAATTTATCGGATGAGAATTTACTGAGGGGGCTTTGCAATGAAATCGAAGTGCTCTTTGGTCAGGGGCCAGTGGAGGACCTTCTTTCAGTCTTGTTTACAGTCTGTGAAATGCACTTGAGGCCACGGGGATGCTAGAGGTGAATGTGCAGAAGCACAGCCATACGTTAACATGTTCTCGGGTGTTTGGATTGCGTGCATGTGTGTGTGTGTGTTTTAAAGTGTGGTGAGCTGGTGCATCTACAACTGACAGAAGCACAACCCAACCTTCTGGAGATCGGAAACAACCAGGATGAGAACAAAAAGCTTCTAGAGGAACATGAGCAGCTCCTTGCTAAACTTAAGGTAATCTCTACTGTACCAACTCAAAACAAAAATGTTTTAATCTTAAAGCCTAATAGTTGAATCTATAGTAGTAGTTTATACCCTTTTTATTTGAAAGTGGTTGTGTAAACAAATACAAATAGTTTTTGAATACTTTTTTTTTCAAAATCAGCCAATTATAATGATTTTTTTCAAAATCAGCCAATTATAATGAATCCCAATTATAATGGGATTGATACTTTTATTCTAATAGCTTTAACTTAAGCATGTTCTTGTTACAGAACCATGAGGAGATGATTTATGGGATTTTTACAAACGTTATTGGTGCCATTGTTGGAGGCATCATTATAGCTCCTGAACTTTATATTTAAGACCCACCGACTTCAAGGTTCTTCAACGTTTCATTTGAGCTTTTGAAATAGAAACGTTGTTAATCTGCTTCGTTTAGTGAATGATTCCATTCATGATGAATGTTTTGCTGTTGAATCATAAAGACATTTGCAGGGTATAAATAAACTTTTTTTAATGAATAGAAATTAATAACAGATGTTAAACATTTTGTGTACAGTTTCATAAGACGTTTTGTACGCTTTTATACTGCCAGATCCAAATAGCTGGCATTACATCAGGCATATGCCACAAAGCGTTGCTTTCAGACCTTACAAGGACAGTTCCTTGCTTCTTCAAGTCGTCTTCCGAATATTGATCTGAACATACAATTATACACTACAGAAGCATTTCCTTGCTATATTTGTTATATTTTCCATGCTATAAGTGAAAAAACATCAGAGCCACTATCTGACCAAAAGTAACTACAGGCTCAGAATGAAGAGCGCAGCCTTTAATCAGAACAAAATCCTCTACCAGTTAAAATGTATTGCACGTTACCAAACATTTCATCATGTACTTATGCGCATCTGCCCACCATGCGTGTCTAATCAGCATGGGGGCTGCTTTTTGTTTAGAGTTTAAATCAAAGTAAAAGCTGTGCACACTTACAGACTAGGGCAATGTGCAATGTCTAATAATTGAATTTCAATTTTACACAGAGAAATGAAGGAGGTGTGTGGGCTTTGCTGGAGGAGGCTGATAAAACAGCAGCTCAGAAGGAAGGAGAGGAGCTGGTTTACGAGGCCATGGCTGTCTCTCTCAGCGAGGCATGGAAAACACTGGTGGCCCACCTGGAGAAGAGGAGATCGCTCCTGATCTTAGCGTGCCATTTTTTTGAGTGTGCTCTGGAGGTAATGTGGTTTTATGTAGAACCTGCTGAAGTACTTGAACCATCAGAGACTCGCTGTAGGAAAACCGCAGATGTTGATTAATGCCTTATCGTAAGGAATCTATTTTAACTTTCCCCTTTTAGGTAATGTGAAAAAATGCAGAATTCAAATCCTCTCTAGGCTAAAAGGTAATTTACCGGAAATGTAACGAGGGATGTAGTGTTAACTCATGGTTTGATTTTATTTTTAATTTTTTTGACAAAATGACATTTAAGACAAATGATCAGCTAAACGTGTCCTTTTCGTATTGCTTTGACAAAATGCTGTATGTTTCTTTGTGAAATTAAAATATAACTCTAATAATAATAATAATATGCTAATATATTATTGCTCTTTTGTTGATTTTGAAAGCTATTGTTCACATTTGTAAGTCGCTTTGGATGAAAGCATCTGCTAAACAGCAAAATAATTAAATATTGACATGACAACAAAACACGACCCAAATAAAATTAATAAAGTAATAAAATTTAATAAAGTAACACAAATAAAAATGTAATGTAATGATCCAAACAAAAAATCAGTTGTACACGTGCAACATGAGCAATTTAAGTCTAATCCAAGTTTAATCTAACTTCGAAACGTGAAACAAAACCTGAATGGTTTGACTTCAGTTTTGTGAAACTGTAGGCTACGTGTAAAAATACGTGTAAAAATTTGAAACAAAAACCGCAGACGAGCAGAATGAGACGCAGATTCACTCTTTGCCAGCAGGCGGCGCTTAACGCCTTTCATTGATTAGGAAAATCTGTAAACAAAGCAACGCTGTATCAATGACTTTTAATATGCATTGCACAGAAGGAAGACGAAGTGAAAAAATACCATCTAAACTTTTCTAAAGACAGTAAGTTCCCCTCGGACATGCATTTATATAAACTCCTACCCCTAAGTGAACCATGTTTTGTTTCCAAATCGTCACATATGAACCAAATTTAATCGTATCGTAAATGCGGCTATGAAAACGCAGCGTGGTCGACTAAAGGTGTAGTTCATCACATAAAAAGAAAGTGTACTGTACTTTGTTTTAATTTTAAACCGTATATTGCAAAATAAAGGCAGCAGCACACTCTTCCCACAAAATGCTAGCAGCTTCCGGTTGGTCAATACAGAAGATTAACTCTTAACTCTTAATTCTCGATCAAGTAGATTCTTATTGAAATTATGACATTTTTGTTTGTACTGTGTTTTGCTTTGTTTGTTTGCGCTATATAATGCACCTTTTTTACAAGCGTTAGGTGTTGCTGTACATAAGAGCAGTGCGTTTTTCTGACTTGAAAAGAGCATTGTTCAAATTTTGGAACGTTTTCCAAACATGACGTGATTATTTTCATAACTACTGGCTTTTAAAAAAACTATTTAAATGGAGAAAAAAAGGTTTGTCCCTGACGGTTAGACGTGCTACAGGGAGTGTGCTGCACCGTGTAGAAATACAATGAATGGTTTTTGTTTTTACAGCTTTAAAGTTGGGGAACACTGTGCCATTTGATACTGACTGAACATGCAATGTTGTGTATTTGTTTTGTTGTTGTTTTTAACAGTGAACTGCTGTTTCCGTTTATCTTCAGCAATCTGAAGCCATAGTCAGTCACATTATTTTGATATGTGCTTCGGTTAGATATTCTAGATAAAAGAAGATGATTCATCATCAAGGTCATATGCTGTTGTTTGACAGTAGCAAAAAGAAAAAAAAAATGTGGTTGTGCAAATAAGCTCAAGCATGTGCATGTTTCAGAGCAATATTTGTTTTGCTGATAACGTTTCAACAGACATGCTTCCTGCTAAATTACAGTCGATGATGATGTACATGGAGTTGACTCCATTCATCTGCTGAAGGTTGCTACTGCCATTTATGTAACATGATTGTCATTCACCAGAAGCTGGCTACACGGAACACACAGTGTTTCCAGGCAGATGTTGAAGGAAATGTAACATACCAGATCTCAGATATCAGTTTTTACCAGATATCGGCCTACACTGTTTGCATGTTTGTTGTTGCATACAAATTTTCATACAATACACACATACTTTTCACTTTGATATTGTGATTTTATTTTGAAACTATTTACACTACGCTTGAAATATTTAGGGTGGGTAAACATCTTAAATTATTTTCAATTATTTTATTTAGCAGTGATGCATTAAATTGATTGACAAAAATTGCATGATTTCTAGAGTATCTTGAATATATATTGTTTTGCCATGACTGTAAATATATATATTTTTATTTTAACTCATAGTATTATTTCACAATATTAGTGTTTTAGCGTATTTTTGATCAAATAAATACATCCTTTGTAAGATTTAGTTGAATATCTAGCCATTTTGATTTTAAATTTATATTGGCCTTTTAATCTTACTGCTTTTTTATTACAGTTTGCCATCAGGATAGATGAAGCTGAAGACTTTCAGAGTGTTGGTCAGAAATCAGCCACTGTAGACAACATGAATGAACTGCTTCAGAGACACAGCAATATTAGAAGAGGTATAATCTTTGTTTCCTGGTTCTGTCATTTTGTGTGATGGCATAGGAGCTTATGTCAGGAATTTTTGGAATTCTCAATACAAAATATCTTTCAAATATGTGATATAGAAGAGGTTTTTTGTTATCTGTCACGCATGCTGTAAAATAAAACACCAGTACATTTTAAAAAGCTAGTTCTCTATTCTCAGGGATGTTGGAGAAATCAATGCTGGTGTTAAATAAGAGTCGTGAGTTGCTGGAATTTTTGAAGGACTTCCAGTCCCAGCAGGCCCTGAAGTATGGTATAGCTTCTCGCGGGGCCTGGAACAGCTTTGGAAAGGTGGAAGGTTTAATGGAGATTCTGCAGGACAGACGCCGGCAAGTGGACCTTTGCATGAGACTCCAAAAGCATGAGCTGGAAACGATTTGCCGTATTCGACAGTGGGAGAGACAGGAACAGGAGGTAAGTCACTCTTAAGAAAAAAGGTTAATTATTATAGAAACTAGCTGTCCTGTGATTAAAGTAAATTCGCATAAAAATATGGCATCAGATGCACCAGTTTAAGTATACTATTATTTAAAAGGTTAGGGTCTCTTTTCATGTTTGATTTCGAAAATTAATTCTTTATTCAGTAAGGATGCGTTACGTTTCTATTCATTAAAGAATCTTGAAAAAAAAAACCTGTTTCCACAAACAATATTAAACAACTGTTTTCAGCATCGTTGATGATCATTAAATAAAGTCTTAATTACGAATCAGCAAATCAGCATGTTTCCAAAGAATCATGTGACACTGAAGACTGTATTAAAAGAATAGTTCAAATTCTGTCATCATTTATTTACTTTCAAGTAATCTTATGATTTTCTTTGTTCTGCTGAACATAAAGAAAGATTGTAACCAGGCTGTTTAGGTCACCATTGACTTCCATGGTAACAAAAAACTAAAGAGGTCAATGGTGACCCAACACAGCCTGGTTACACACTTTCTTCAAAATATCTTTCTTTGTGTTCAACAGAACAAAACATTTCATACAGGTTTGGAGCTACGTGAGGGTGAGTAAATGATGACAGAATTTTCAGTTTTGGGTGAACTATTCCTTTAATGGCTGCTGAAAATACAGAGGCATCACAAACCTGAAAAAATCTCTCAAGGCTGCATGAGGTCTAAGAATTTTACTGCCTTTGTGTAATGGATACCTTAATGAAATACAATATGACAAATATAGCTATCATAAACTGATTTTTTGTGAGTAGATTGTCATGGTAGATTGTCCAAACTTTCACATGGTAAAGGATATTCAAGCATATTCAAAGGCACTCAGCATGAAAACACACTGATGACTGTCTGCCTTTTTAAAAATGTTGAACTAAAATAACTGGCCAGCATACTTAGCATGCTGAGAGGGGACAGGGCACATGCTTGCGTTTGATATGATCCCTGTGGAAAACTCACTTCGCTTTCATTAAAGGGCACTAATGCTTTGCCTATCAATGTTAAATTTAAAACTTTATTAAACGTTAAACTTTTTCTTTTTTTAGGAATCACTGTGAATCGAATTATCCAGCTACATAGAGATATTTTTATCGAATCATTGTCAAATTTTTTTTTTCACATATGCATTATGTGTCATATGTGCTTTTAAACAGGTAATACAGTGGTTTAAGGAAAAGGCTACTTTGTTCTTGGCGAACAGTCAGCTAGGTTCATCTTTGTCAGAAAATGAGGACTTACTACGTGAATACAAAGAGTTTGAACAGAAATCCAAGGTAAGAGATCACTACACAGTTCAACGAACATATAAAATATACTTTAATATATTGTAGAAAATATAAAACTCAAATTTTTCAAGTTAGAATAGTTTGCTATATATATAATTTATTTTTTTATTTTTTCTCCTTCAGTTATTTGGTTTGAGTGGGGATACTGCCATTTTTTTATTAAAAAAAAAAAAAACGTGTTTACCTTTCTGCAATCAAAATATTTCAAACAAAACATGTGTTATGCTTGATGTGTACTTAGTCATTTATGTCCTCTTGTTTCTACCCTAAGTGTTTGTTAAATCACTTTCAATCAGGACATCATTTGTGACATAATTTTGGTGGGCAAAAACAACACAGGCATAGTAATCTTTCAAATATAATTACATAAATGTGTGTGGTAGTTTAGTTTATTAACTTTAAGCTAGAACCATCATGTAAGCTAATTCTCGCTCTTATTCAGCAACAGCTAAAGTAACATTAGGTCTTTATTTCTGTACTGTTAATCTCTGTGCCATTGTGTAAATAATTAAGTTATAATAATAAAGTGTAAGTGCCTGACCACAGCACATTACTGAAAGCCTAATACCCTTATAGAAGTGCTTTATATTATTATAACACATATTCTTAAAAATAAAATAAAGATGTTATTTTATATAAAAGTTAAAAAGGGTAATTTCATTAGGTGTCCAAAGCTTTTTTTTTGGTTCATGTATCTTTCTTCAGGACTGGAGTGTGCTGGTTGAGAAGTTGATACAGCATGCGTCAGATCTGCTTTCCTCGAATGAGTGCTCACAACTTCAACGCTTGTCAGAGAAGAGTGTAAAACTCAAAGCTACACACGAGCAGTTCTGGAGCCTCATGATGAATCGCCTCGCTCAGCTGCAGGAGAGCAATGCCTTTTACAGCAGTGCTAATAAAGTATGTAACATAGTAGCACTTCACATGCTTTCACTAAGTTGAGGTTTGGATAACTGAGCTGATAGAGCCCTAACTCTTGGTAAACACTTCAGCAGCTATATTTCTTCTTGACCACACTCTAGTGACTTTTGTCATTTGTTTTAGTGGTTGATGGTAGTACCCCCTAGTGGAGATGTAAAATGCGAGTGATTTATGGAGACACATTGTCATGATATCAAGGATTTATTTAGCATGGGTTCCCTCTGGAATTTGATATGTATTTGTTTATTTATTTATTAAGGCTTTGAGTAAAGATCTGACATTAATATTACTTGCAGATAGTGTTACATTTTGTTCTACAAAGAACTTGTGTTAATAATAATAAAAAATAAATGGTAACACTTTAGAATAGGTAACGCTTAGATATTAACTACAACTTTTTCCTCAGTAAATTTGTAATTTGCTGCTTATTGACACTTATTTAGGTAGTTGTTAAGTTTAGGATTAGGGATGCAGAATAAGACATTAATATGTGCTCAATTAGCACTGATAAATGGCTAATAGTATAGTAATATACATGCTAATAAGGAACTAATAGGTGTAACCATAAAATAAGGTGTGACCTAATCAATATATATAATTAATATAATGTGTAATTAATAGCAAATAAATGAAATGTAATGTTTTTCCAGGCATTTGAGGTGCTGGGCACCATAGAGATTGCTATAAAGGAACTGAAGAATCAGCCTCTGCGATTACCTGAACTGGCTAGGAAACATGATGAGTATTCACGGAGTATAAAAGACGCCTCTGTCGAGCCTCTTCAGAGAGGTCAGCTGTTACTTCAGAAGCTCGACCCACAGAGGTGAGAAGACGAAGAGCAGATGCTGCAGTGTGTTAAAAATAAGACCCTATCACAGCAGATATCCAGACTCAGGGTTTTCAGAGGATTGATAAAAGGATTGAGATATTCTGTGTAGTGTCAGGCATCCATGACTCGCATATGTGTTTGTTTGTTAGTGGCCAAGTTGGAGGGCTGCAAAGGATGCTGGGATACATCAAAGAGAGAATCGATGTTCTGAGCCATGAGTGTCACGCTCACAGAGAGTTAACAGGCAAACGGCAGCAGCTGGTGTCTTCATTTGAAGAACTGGTGGATAAGGTATTGAAAAATGTGGTAATGTGTGTATGTATCTATAACACAGATTTGAGGGCGATTGTCGTGTATCATCAATTTTGTGGCACTTTTTTAACAATAATTTAATAATAATAATGATAAACAAGCTTACCCCAAGGGCATCTAAGGTGTAGGTCTTTTTTTCTTTATTAGATCAAATTTAGATTTTTAGTAAAAACGTTGTAGTTTGTCAGTATAGAGAACTTTCTCTTCATTTGGACAACTTTAAAGGCAATTTAAAGGCACCCTCATATTGCAGATTTTAAAATAGTTGCATTTCAGCCAAATATGATCCTAATAATCCATACATCAATGGAAAGCTTATTTATTCAGTTTACGTATAAATATAAATGTAAAAATAAATTCAGACTTATGACTGGTTTTGTGGTCTAGGGTAGGGTCACATATGCAGTATGTAATGCCATGAAACGTCAATTTCTCGTCAAATATATTTACCCGTTAATAATAAAAAATAATAATTCAGTGATGTAAGAACTATAAAGGATCTATTTATTTATTTAGTGCCATTATATTATTAATTTCATTTGTATTTTTATGCTGTTGAAAAACAAAGCAAACACTAGTTATTTATTTGTTTGTTTTCTATTTTACATGCCTTTAAAAGCGCATATATAGTTTGATTCTTGTCAAACTCTCTGCAGGTCTCTACTTGGATTCAGAGCAGCAACAGCGTCCTTTCTTCCAGCACAGAGCCTGGTTCTTCTTTAACTGAGGCTGAGGGCACCCTTAACAAACATGTTGAACTACTCTCACAGTCTCAGGTGATTTCATGCGTATATAGAAAGAAAATACAATATGCAATTGAAAGTTCAAGTTGTTTTACCATTTTATACAATCCTTAAAAAGTAAACATACTATGAAGATCTTCTCATATTAAAACCTTCTCATAGTAATCAGGTCTTTCTCTGAATGGTGTTTTATCCTGCAGGATACTTTGATAGAATCCGAGACTATAGCTGGTTTTATAAACCAACTAAAGGGGCTGGAATCAACAGATGCTGTTGAGTTATCTAACAAAGCTTCACTTTTGGCAGAGGAGATGAAAACATTGCTAAGAAACATTTCATCTCATGTGGAAAGCCTTAGACCCTATGTGGACTTTCTGCGCAGTGCAGATGAGGTATGGTTATATATTTAGAACATGCATATACAGTATTGTTGTGTCCAGTTAGAGTAAAAACAATATTCCAATGATGAATTTTGTGTGGTGGCACAGGTTGAGGAACAGATCAGGACACTTGAGGATTGCTATAAGAGCGGGCCCGAGGAAGTGGAGGAAAATGAAGGAGCAGGTGCAACCATGAAGGATATGTTAGATGCTAAGTGGCAGTCACTGCTGCAGAAGTTTTTCATCATGCAGGACCAGGGCAACAATTTTATTAACTCTTCTAACATGGTAAGAACCTTTGTAGAGCAATCTTACAACTAGTACTCTTTGCAAATCTATGGAGGTGTCCTTGCGGTATAATCTCCTTAGATATATAGGCATATATATATAGATATATAGATTTTTTTTTTTATTGCAGATCAGTGGCAACCTGAATCTAAACATTAAAGCAGCAGGACATGTTGTAGAAAAGCACATGGAGACACTGACCGAAAAGAAATCTAAACTAACAGACTTATGGACATCCTGGCAACTACATTATAGTCAGATGAAATCTGTGAAGAAGCAGTGGAAAAAATTTAAAGATCAACTTAAAAAGGTAACTCTTGATTTTGTTCATAATTACATCAGTTTACGGAGGCAACTTTGAATATTTAAAAAGGATGCTATTTAACTTATTCAGCAAAACATAAATAACATTATTGCCTGCAGGTTCTTCATGATTTAAAGGCAATGGAGGAGATTTTTGCTCCGGCTTCAAAGGTAGATTTGGGAGGTGATTCTCAGTTTGTGTCTGAACTACAGGAGAACCTCAGTGCTGTAAAGCCAGAATTCCTGGTAAGACTATTCTTTTTGCTTTCTCGTTATTGCAAATGCTTTGTTTTAACAACTGTATAACTAACCTCAGTTTTAAAAACTTCACAGCAACTGACTGCAGAAGTGGAATTCCTGGTTAAGACATCGGAGCTGCTAGGCTTAAAGGGAATTCCTGTGAAAGAGAAGAATGAGAGAGTTTCTGAGCTCCTACAGCTACATCAGCGTGTCAGAGATAAAATCAGAGAGTATGAAACCATTCTTAGTATGGCCAGTAAATTTCATCAGCTCTATCAAGAGGTAAAGTCTCATTTCTATTAGAAATCTTTAAAGAATCATTTAAAAAGAGATTGTAAAGGATTTAAAAACCAAAATTAATTAATGTACTGTTAAAGGTCAGCCACCTACTCATTCTAATGGATTATGAGAAATAATAGGTGTAGGGAAAAAACGGTTTAAAGAAAAATTAAAAGCATTTTCAAAGTCACTAATGGCTTTGCAGACGGCTGAACAAGCTAAACATTTTTTTACATTTTGTGTTATTAATTTGTTAATAAAATAAATATAAATTGAGAATAATTTCTTATATAATTTCTTAACATTTTTATTCATATTCCTTATTAATAGGCAATATTATTATATTATATTATATTATATTATATTATATTATATTATATTATATTATATTATATTATATTATATTTATATTTATAACGTTTTGTGTGTGTGTATATATATATATATATATATATATATATATATATATATATATATATATATATATATATATATATATATATATATATGTGTGTGTGTGTTCTTTTTATTCTGGATGAGATTAATCATGATTAATTGTTGCCCAGCACTAAATATTGTATTATATTATATTATATTTACCTAAATGTGTAGCCAAAGAAAACTTTTTTTTTCTCCAGTTGGACACTGTATTACATACAGAACCAGTGACTGTGTTCAGTGACACCATCCAGGCCAGGACTCAGTTGACTCAGCATCAGGAAAGGCAGAGGCACATCCATCATCTGTACAAGCTGGCCCTCTCACTGGGTGCAGATCTCACCAGCACCGTAAAGCAATCGGTGTGTCAATGGCTTAAGAAATATTGCATGCCCTCATTATCTCCAAAAGATTTCATGCATTCTCTGGATTTCCTTACACGAAACTGACAACATAATGTGAACAAAACCTGTGGAACAATCATGTTGATGCTTTTTTTGCTTTGTCGTGCATAAATACATACCAGTGCTTGTTGCTTTTATAGAAATAGTATGTAACAAGTTTCGTAAAAGATCATTCTTTTCCATTCTTTATGCTCCAAGCGCCTGCTGGTGTTGTCAGTGCAGCAGTTAAAAGAGAAACTGGAAAAGTTACAGAGAGGAAGCACTGAATGGATTGCTGAGGCTAACAAATGCGAAGAGAGCTTGATGAGAAATGTCCACTTCTGCCTTTATAAGGAAGAGATTGGCGAGGTAAGATTTGTAAGTGAGTTTTAGTCGATGTTTGGATCAATCACTAATTTCTGTTAATCTTGTCTGAATCTTGCAATCCAGGAAACACACTGTGCAATTTCTTTTGTCATTATGTGACTTGATTTCATCATGTGATGTTAACAGTTATCTTTAAGGTCCACTAAAATAATTTTATGATTCCCATACTAAACAATCATAAGTTATATCATAAGACCATTTTGGACTTTCTCTCCCATTAAGAGTGCAAACGGCCCCTAACCCTGTTCATGTAAAACAAGACTGTTGGGTTCAATATAGTTTTTAATGTTCAAAGCCTGCATTGCATTGTACAAGGGTTATTACAAAGTGTCAAAAGTCATATTTTCAGATGTATTCTGAATCATGGTAATAATCAGAATGATGTTACAAAAGTACAGAACAAGCCAGCTTCCAAGCCAAGTTCCACACTCTTGTTTTCACTGAGGAATAAATTCCTTTTGGAAGTTAGTATCTTTTCATAGTACAAATATTTTTTTATTTTAAAACATCACTGAAGCTTTGATTCCTTATGCCTTTATTGCCTGTAATTTTCCCAGCGCACAGTACCAGGGCTCAGAAGCACACTTGTTGGTCTTTTGTGGCTGACTATCATTGTCTCTCTCCCTGAATTATTTATAGCTTGTCTGGCCTTGTTAAATTTAGTCTGTGAACTGCAGGGTTTGTCTCTCTCTGTGTTGACTGAGGGATCCTGCCATTTGTCTCTCATCGCTTCAGATAGCAGAAAGGATTCCACCCTTATCACATACTTGCCACCCCGCAGCCACAAAATCCAACACTCAATCCCTAGGATTACACCGCAAACCTCACAGGCCACAGAACATCAGATAGGTTTCCTTCCTTATAAGTTAGTTTCATGATGTTCTTTAATATTTTGCTTAATTGCACAAATTGGTTTCTGTTTATGAAGGATGCACATATTCGTATTCTGCCTTTTTTGTTGCTGATTGCAGATAATTAAAAAAAAAAACAAAAAAAAAAAACATTTTATAGTTTGGTCAAAGATACCATAATTAATTGCAAGTATTTTAGAATGTCTTCTACTATAAAATCAGTATTTTACTGTAGTGATAAAATTGTAATCTCTGTCTCCCTCTAGAGGATAATAATCATACTTATCCCATATCTGTAAGCAAAGGCAGTGATTCTCAACTGGGGGGTCAGGGGCCTCTAGGGGAGCGCAGCAAATTGTTGTGCCTCCAAAAAGAGTGACCTAATTTAAAATAAAGACAAAACAAGGATTAATATAAGCTAAAATAGCTTAGTCAATTCATTCATTTCAGTTCATCCCATCAACAATTGTTTTATTTCAGTATTTATAAAAGTGAGATTTGAAGACATATAAATGTATACTATTGGCTACATGGCTAATTTTATACATTTGATGAGTGTACTTTTTATATTGATGGAATTTTTAAAGTATTGTAAGCAGTGTCCTTATGCTTAATAATTTCCAGATCATTCAAAAAACAATCATTCGCATTCATATAATGTAATCAGATATAATCAACCTTCAACATTGTTTTCAGAAAGTTTAAAAAACTAACATGTTGGAAGGTTTTGTGAATAGTGATGAGTTGTCAAATTCTGCAGACCATAATAATGAAATCGGAATTAATTAAATATTCTTTTATCTTTCCAAGAGGAGATTTCACACAAAGACATGGATTGTATTAAATTCATGCAGCTTGTGGGTCTCTTTATGGAAGTCAGTCTTCTAGAAGCTCAGTGTCTATCTTGTTCTTCAGTAGAAGCAGAATTCAAAGCTTCTTATACATATCTGAGGTCTCTGTGTCACGTGACATCGTTTTATTTCAGTGTGTGACTGCTGGAAGACTTTAAATAGAGCAAGGAAATTTCTAAAAGTAGCTGTACTTACAGCCAGCCTGGTACTACTGTAAAAGCTCTTTTATGAAATGAGTTGTATACGCTTTCAGTTCAACGTTCTGGGGTTGATTAGATTTTTATGCTCACCAAAATTAATTTAAGAATTCTACATATTTGTGAAATTGTGATTTATAATTCATTTGAATTCATTCCTCGTTTTACAAGACCCTGAGAAACAGCTGCCACTATAAATGTTAAGTGAGCATAATTTAGGCAAGTTTTTTAGATGTTAATAGTCACCATTGTGCCATGTGAAAGTTATACAGCATGAATGTATCTGACTTTTCAGATACGGGTGCACATCCCTTTGTTTGGGCTGCAGCAGAAACTTTTTCTACAGCCCTCTGTTGGAAAAATCCAGTAAGACAGTTGTGAGGCCTCTTTAACTGTCTCTAGATGCTGGGCTGCAGCTGTCCTTGGGCGACACTTGAGCCTGTCATTTGGAGACACGACACCATTGCAAAAGCTCATCAGGCTGGACAGAAATGGATCTGCATTATAAATCATCCACCGGCCTGACAATTAATCCCTCCAAAATAATCCCCCTGGGCTCAGCCGAACCTCACATATAAATATTCCTAAGAAAAAAAAGTACTAAAATACATTGACAATATTGCCCTTTAATGAACTTCTTTCAGAATAATACATTATACAAAGCCATTGTAGCCAACATTAACACTTTTGTACTACATTTGTAGTACATAATACATTTGTCCTACTTTTGAGACACTTTCTCCCTTTTTTTTTGAGCATGATCACATGACCACTTTGAACTTTTTATGTGGAAAAAAGGTTCCTTTCAAATTCCTTTATTTATGTGTGAATCATTCATTTAACCATTAGCTGTCTTTCAGCATTTCTTTGCATTTATGTTTTTTGTTTTTTTAAGATGAGAGAGTCCTTTAAAGATCTCAAAAAGAAATTCAACAATCTGAAATTCAACTACTTGAAGAAAAATGAGAAGTCGAGGAACTTAAAGGCGGTGAAAAATCAGATTCAACAAATTGAGATATACATTGAAAAGCTACAGGTACAGAAACACGTTTTTAATCAGCTTGAAAGTTTTATTATTATGTTTTTTTATTTTATTTGAAGGTCTTCACTTCCCAGTAAGAGAATAATACAGACTCATACCTGCAGAAGATTCTTCATCTTTTAATGTTTTGACAGTTGCCTATTTATAAAATGTATCCAAATCCCTCCCTGTTGTAGGTTTTGAAGAAGAAGCTGCAAGCCTTCACTCTGAAAGTATCCAGCAGCAGTGAGAGGCATTTAATTGGCAACAGCCTCAGAGAGATTGAGGATGCCTTAAATGAGCTGCAGAGACAGGTGGGCGATTTTGACAGGGCAGTGGAGGAGTACAAACAGAACCTGGACATGAATGTCAAGCTCCAGCAAGCCTTAGAGGAGGTGGGGTGCACCGGGAACATATAATGAGCCAACAGGCGCTACTATCACAATTCAGCAGCAATTCTAATAGTTTATTTTATAATCCTGATGTGGAATTTCTGGATTTTTTCCTTTTTTCATTTCAAAGTTTTGTATTTATGCTTACTTACACATCTTTCCATTTATAATGCTGCTAAAGGAAGCTGAAAACAAATTATATATGCTTTGCTTTCGCAAATGTATGACTTTAAAGCAGTAAATGGCTATAAATAGTGTCTGAAAATAGTCTCTCCTCTCACCTTTCATTTTAAACACAGTATCAGTTCTGGTGCGACGAAGCAAGCTCCACAATTGTACGTGTGGGTAAATATTCCTCTCAGTGTAAGACTAAGGAAGCGGTCACCTCTCTCTACAAACAGTTTGAAAAATTTGTGTGGCCCACAATACCCCAGCAAGAGGAGAGAATTAGCCAGATCACAGAGCTGGCAGTACGGCTACATGGTGAGAAATTAAGAATGCATTCTGAAATATTGCTTCAGATGTGTTTATTATTAACACTTTTAGTGAATAGAACAAATTGCTTAAAAGTAATTGCAGGAACCCATTAAAATCTTTTAGAAATTTTTCCCAAGCAGTAGAGCTGCTGGCCATAAAGCATGACTGCTGTTTTTAACGTAGGTGCTGAAGAAGGAAAGAAATATATGGAGAAAACGATCAACAAACACCATGAAATTGTAGAATCAATAAAAGAACTGTCAAATGGACTGCTGGACCTTGAAGCCAAACTTCAGGTGATTAAAAAAAATCAAACATAATTATTGGTACATTAATGTGACGGTTGTATATATCTAACAATGTACTTCTATTAATGTGTGTACATCATTTCTTTATTTAGTTGGAGACCTTGAAGCAGTCTCTAACACCTGAAGACAACAACAAACGAGACACCATTGATACGGTAAACACCAATAATGTGTACATTATGTTGTATTTTATGTTGTACATTCAAAATTATTAATGCGGTAAATTACAATTTCAGCAGAATGTATTCAATAGAAATGTTTTCACCCTGTCAAGATTATTAATTAAAATCTGTCAACATAATTATGTGAACATATTCATAGAAATGAGTCACACTCACATGCAAACTTTAACACCATATTTGCTGTTTAAAGTTGTGACAAATTACAAGACACAAAACTAGTGTACTGATGTTCTTAAGGAAACACAGTAAGCAAAAAAGAGAGCATTTAAATCATTGCTCTATTCGGTGTTGTTTAATTTTGTAATCCGCAAAAACACTGCAAATATATAATAAATATTAAAGAAAAAAAATCACTCAACCCTAAACCGTAGTTTTTTTTTCCATTTCCTTTTCAGCCTGAACCAAAAGAAAGTGGACATACCCCTGAGATGACAGGCCCACACTGTACTAAAGAGATGCCTGTCGGCAAGAATCCGGAAAACAAGAAACCTCAGCTTCGCAAGACACGAAGCCAAGATCTGCCAGACAAACATCATCCAGAGCATCAAAAAGTGCTGTCAGAGACCAGGTTGTACACACAGGAGGCCTATTCCAAGACCAGCAAAGTGGAGACCATCACGAGCAAATCTTCTGTAGAGAGGACAGAAGAGACCTCTTTCTCTCACTCTCACACCATTAATGTAAGCCATTCCCCTGCAGAGCGGGATAAGAAGAGTCACATTCTCCAGCAAACCAAGAGAGACTCACAAGAAAGCCCACATCCCCCCCCTCCTCCACCTCCGCGGGATCCAGGTGCATCACGTCCCAGCATCATAGACCTTCAGAGAGAGCTGCAGTGTGCTGTTCAGAAGACCAACTCTGAGGACAAGTATCAGGCCTGTAGCAGAAATCATCCGTTTCACTTATATTCTAAGGTGAGCCTTCTTTTGACATGGAGTCATTTTCCATTTGATTATTCATGTAGGTAAGGTTTTTATCATTTTTATTAGGCAAATAATATTTTGAAGTGCTACTAAATTATATTGTGAGGTAAGTAAATATGTTAGGATAATATAAACATGTGACAGGGTGGAATATTTAAAACCAAAATGGGTACATGCAACAATTAACAATATAACTTTGACAGAATATAATTAAATACTTAAATAAGTCTCTTTTGTGTGTTTTGGCTCCTCTGAAAAATGTGTTTATATCTGTTTGTCAGTTATAGTTATAGTTAATTACACTGGAATATGTTTATTTGATGCTGCATAAACAGTTATTTTGATTAATTTACAGCATTTATTTGAAATATATATAATTTGAAACATTATAAATGTATTTGCTGTCATTCTTGATCAGTGTAATGAGTCCATGCTAATTTAAAACAATTACAGATCCCAAACTTTTAAAAAGGTTACATTTATTTATATATATTTCATATATATATATATATATATATATATATATATATATTTTTTTTTTTTTACATCAATATCTTCATGCTACAGTAAATTTTGTAAATTATTGTAAATAATGTATATTGCTTCTGTAGACATGTAAAATGTATATACAAAACAGATTTTTGTCTTTAGTGGATTTTAAATGCTAACCAACTAAAAATGGCAAACAAAATGACATTACAGGGAGAATTACAGATTTTCTTTCCTCTTTATTTGTGTACATTTTGTTTCTATAGACTTCTGCTCATCATTCTTTAGAGGAGGAATATTTGCCACATGGGACACCAGAGCCAGCAGCTCCTGCACCAGAAGGAGACCATCCTGACCATCTTACTGAGGAATCACTTTCCAATGATGAGTATGAATGCACATCCCCAGATGACATCTCCTTACCTCCTCTATCTGAGACTCCAGAATCCAACATTATTCAGTCAGAAAATGACCTTGATGACGGCTTTTGCGTGAGCTCTCACAGCCTTCGCATTAACCAGCACAGCCATCAGTCCCACTCCCAGCACGGAGACACACTACACCAGAGGCAGCGGGAGTGGATGTCGAGTCAGGCCGAGAGCTACCCATCTCCCACCACTTGCTTGGGGGCTAGGTTCAGAGCAGAGTCGTCCTCTTTTATTCAAAGCCCCCTTACAGTACCTGCCCCAAGTCTTATGTCAAACACCATATCCAGCATCTTAAAAAGCAAATCTGGCAACCCACCACCAAGCAACATTACTGAAACGCTTTACTCTGTGCATGAGAGTCATACCGGGATGCAAAAGTGTGTGCATGATTCTAGTTCGAGTCAGTGCCACAGCGCTCGGCCCAATAACACGCATGCTGCCCCTACCCCATTAACCACAGAGCAGGATTCGGATCTCTGCAAGCCCATAGCCATCCGAGAGGAGATCAGGCTGGCATCTTCTAAAAAGGTTATGGGAAAACTGGCAGGTGGCACAGGCCCTAACTTCTCCAAACCCTTGTCTAATACCACAGTAATGGAGGGCTCTCCGGTGACCCTGGAGGTGGAAGTCACTGGATTCCCTGAGCCTACATTAACATGGTGGGTAGCTTATAACAAACTTGACCCATGAATAAAAACATTCTTTGCTAATAGGAGGAAAACTGGCTGTTGTTTCGTAATATAATATTGTATTCCTAATATCTTTTAATAATTTATAGCAAAAATTTTTTTAATAATATAATATTCTACTACAGTTGAAACATTCAAACATATATATATAAAAATAACTTTATATAGCGAGGACACATTAAAATTATCAAAACACAATGTAATGTTTGATAACGATAATGATTGATCCCCAATCTTTAAATTAGAATGATTTCTGAAGAATTGTGACACTTAAGGTTTTTACTGTATTTCTGACCAAATAAATGCAGACTTGGTGAGCAGAAGGGACATTTCAAAAACAATAGAATCTTAACAATCCCAAGCTTTTAAACGGTAGTGTAATATAGAGATTATTAAATTTAAATGCAACTGCATCCAAATGGGTAGAAAATTCTCATTATACAACATTTTGATCAATATTCATTTTTTTCATTTATCTATCAAAAAGCATGTGTTTGTAGTCCAGATAGGTTAACAATTAGATACATAAATATTTTTTCTGCCTGCATGAAGCAGGTTTGTTGAGGAAAGTTGATGTGTCCTCCATTATTTTTGATCTCACTTCATTCTAACATTTTTTTCTCATTGTCCTGCATATATTCCATGTATACTAACTTATTAATCCACATTTCCTTTCGCTAACCTTTCCTTTTTATGTAACTTCTTTAGGACCTTCCACTTTAACATTACCTCTAATTTTTCTCTTTCATTGTGTGTTTTCATGTTTGCCCTTTTTTGCTGTGGTGTGATTTTGTAACATAATAATTCACTCTTTGTTCAGGTTCAAGAATGGACACAAACTGGCCAATGATGAGCACATAGAACTATCCCATAAAGAAGGCAAACATGCGTTGTTCATTCACAGCTCTGCAGTGAGAGACTCTGGGCAGTATGTGGTCACTGCCTCTAATTCAGCTGGCACTGTCACGTCCAGCTCCATGCTGCAGGTCAAAGGTAACAACAGCCCTGACTTAGATGTACTCAAACTGGACTGGCACACCTGCTTTGGCACCCTCTGTTTCTTCTTGTGGCTTCTCTATCTGCTGTTGTTATAATGGACACTGCCATTAACATAAGGAACACGCATGGATGTTGACTCTTCATTTTTGAACTTTGTTCATGTCACACAACCACTGGTGTGCACAGAATTAACTATCTTTATTGACTGCACAAATGTAAGAGCACATGGGTAGTTGATATATCATCTGCATCTAAAAATAGTCTAAACTAGCAGTTTAATAGTTTTAAAATGCAATTAATTCATAATGCGTGCAGCTCTTATGATCTTGTTTGAAAGAATATTTTCATTTAATTAAAAAGAGTTTTAAAAATGGTGGTTAGGTATAGGACCAGGGGTGTTGCTAGACCTATAGGTCTGCTGGGGCACAGGCCCCCATTAATTTCTCTGTCACTTTTTCTTTACACTTTACAAACTTCCAGTGCTTAAACCACTATTTATACAGTGCAACAATACTAAAGGAGGTTAAACATGTATGTATTTAAAAATACTTATATTTTTAACATACTTATTGAAAACACTGTATGGAAATAATAAAAGCAGAGAGAGTTTCAGTGAACACAGCTATAGCAATAATTAATTTTAGTTAGTTGCTTAGTACTGTAAGTGCAAAACTATATATTGTATTTATTCTATGTTAAAATAGCAGGATGTTCTGCTAATATGTTCTGCTTTATACTAATTTCAAATAGTGGCAATTATCCGCACCTAAGTATTTTAGAACATTACAAAACTATGCAATAAAAACATATTTTTTGGTATTGGGATAATATAAGCCCTCCCTACACCTAACCGATATAATATGAGATTTTAAAATGGAGAAAAAAAAAGTTTGGTAAAGGGGAAATCGAACCCAGGTCGATCAAAAATGAGTTGAGCTTGTGATCTATGCCTCTGGACTTGTTAATGAACAATTTCCTTTTGTAGTATCCTTGCATTTATGGGCGGAGTGTAAGTAGATTCTGCCACAGACACAATGATACATCTTTCATTTCATCAAGCTGAATGCTCACTGTATTAACTGACCATCATCACATGCCCCAGTAAAAGGGGTCTAGTATTCAATATACATTTATATAGATTTCAACATATATTTTGTTGTTTATTGTGTGTGCTTTTTTTTACCATTTACACATGCATCAACTACCCACAGATTTGTAAATTTTGGCATAACCATTGAAATCCCTATAATAATGGTTTCAAAAATGTTAAAACTTAGCATGAACTGAACTATTGTGCATTTTTTCTATTATATTATGAAAGTAGCAGAGGATCTGCATTCAGTTCCCTTTGTGATAGCAATGAAGCCTTGGTCCGCTCTGCAGTTATTTATAGTTGCAGTTCTGAATGTTCAGCATTTTACAATTAAATTATTTATTTTTAAAGAGTTTGAGTGTTCTTTTTAAACAAACCCATGGTGAATCTATAAGAATGTATTTATTTGTTTTGGCCATTATATTTAAACTAAACGGGGTCCAAATAAAATAAAAATTAGAGACATTTTTAGAACAGAATTGTGATGAAAGGATTTTGCATTGGTGTTAATATTTGTTATTTATCATGCTTTTCATAATTACAACAATAAACGATAGCCATAATGTATTATTTATCTTATATAAATGAAGGTAATTTAACATTTTAAGCACACATAGTGGTTCATCTGAAGCTTATTTAGTGAGCCTTATCATTTTATACAAACAAGTAATATTGTATTGGTGTTCAAAATACTTCATATTTACATTAGCTTGAATATGGGAGTGTAAAGGACTGTTGTAGACAGGGTGATGTCATCTGTCTTTAGCATATGTATCTTTGGTTGCGAAGGGGTCTGTAACTTAATCTGGGGTAGGTGGTGACTGAGGTAAGTGCTGTATATTCAACTCACAAATCACCAGCTTATAGACAAATCACAATTCATTTTGTTAAATGCATGCAAGTTGCTTGTCAGTGTTGTTTTAATATCCATATGCTCTTGAGTTCAATCTCTGGGTCTGATATTTCTGTTGATTTATAGTATATTTTCTAGTGATAAATACTTACAATATTGTCTCTATTGCTATGAATTACATTTTTTATTCAGAATAAGGCCTAATCAAATCTTTGACATTTTTGTCAGTATTGGCTAAAAAAAAAAAAAAAAAAAAAAATTAAATTTTGGGGCATTTACTCTCACTCTCTTTTTTTAATACAGTATAGGATATACTGTTTATATATATAGGCCTATATAGAGATAGAGAGTGAGAGTAAAAGATCCAAAACAAAACTTTTAATTTCATGGGATAATGGTTCCCCACTGAAGTAAAGTAAAGATGACTATTAGTCATCGCCATTTTACTGTTATCACACAGCATAACTCAGTGTTCTCCGGTTACACCTTTGCTTCCTTGGTATGTCGCCCTACTGAGAAGGTGTCTGAGGCGTCATTCTGCACCCCAGCTGATTCAGATACAGCTGTCTCACAGACACAGGCCCTGCACTTTTAACTGGACTTTAGTATTCTTTACTTTTTTACTTACTGCTTTCCAAAAGTAAATGATGAAGAAGCTTTGAAAAACCATAATGTGCTTAATGAGGCTCAAGCTGGAGTATGACAACCCTTTTTAAATTATAAAAGCTTTGTTAGCCTGTTTTTGTTTGAGATAACAATGTGATAATTTCTGCTTCATCTTTTCAATGCAGTAAATCATAACGTAACCCGATTTCCTCAGTGCGCAGGGTCAATCCACACTTCTCCTGCAAACCGGATGAGCAAAATTTATTAGTGGAAGAGGACCTCAGCTCACGCTGCACTTATCCTCAAATGCTCTGCAAGAAAGATACTAAGGTTGCAGCATGTGAAAAGAGCCAAGTGAGTCAAACAGCATAAAGTCTGAGATCACTTGAGCTATTCGGCAATTGTTTCATGTTCACCATACTTTTGAGAATGACATAATGGAAAGAAGAAAATGTGTCCATAAACAGATTAAATAATTTGTGTGTTTTTTTTTTTGTTTTTTTTTTAACAGAAGCCAAAACCAAAATAAAGTCCACTGATTATGGAACATACTGTATAAGAATGATCTGGAAATCCCATAATCAAACCCATAAGTTCGCCGAGTTCTATCTTCTAATCCTTTGTGAATCATTCATAATTATGATATCTGTAACACTGCTGATAACCTGGTATACATTGCCTTGTGAAAGTATTCTGTATCCAGTACCGAGATATATTGTACACATTCTGAACAAAAATAAAAACAGCTGTGGATCATCATAAAGATCGTCATGAGTTGTTACTATCAAATAATGATTAGTGTTTAAAGTGTTTGCATATAAGTTATGGATGAAGGAAAATTAGCTGCATGAAGCTACGTAAATCGTTATAGATGTACACATTGTTTGCCTCATGAATGTTAACACTTGCAAGTCCACGTCAGTGCTATCACTAGTCATACATTCCACTCCTACATGTCACTGCCTATCTTTAACATGCTCTCCTCTGTCAGTTTTAGTTCACCGCAAAACCAACTTGGTCCCAGAAGAACGGTAAAGTTCATAACTTATTTTCTGATTTTCAAAGCAGTACCATAATTTCTTCTACCAAATAAATGAAAGAAAAGCAGGTGGGTAAACACTGCCTGTGATCTGGTCTGGAGACGTTTATCTCGTCTGAGTGACAGTGACAGCCCCTCTCCCCCATTTGGTTTATCCCTTGTTGAGGATTGACATGTTGTTGCAGTGACCGATTAATTTATGAGATAAAGCCAGTGAAGATTTCTCTCTTTATGAGGGGCATTTTCCTGTTTCTTTAGGAGCGGGGGTTTCAGCCATCCTGTGATAATGGCTCCTGCGTTGTGTTAAGTAAAGTGGGTGACAGGTGTGAGCTTGCATAAAATGGCTGCTACCTCCCATGATGCCTTCTGGGGGGGAACGGCCAATGAGGCATGGCGATGTAGTGATGATGCTCATTAGCCAAGGGGTATATAAAGAAAAACCACCATGTTAACTCTTCTGAGCAGTTGGAGCATTCCCAGCCTTGCCTCGGGTGTAGGGATTGCAAGGGAAAAAGCAAAACTACACGGATAAGACCCTGTGTAGTTTTGTTTTTTGGGATATTTCGAGGCTCAACCGTTCTCACACTGTGTTTTCTGAAATCATATCTGGATAAGGACTTTGTTTCAGAAGACAAAACTCTTTGGGCTTCGTCCCTCCAAATCAAGGCACTCTTGTGGATACAAGTAAGTACGCTTTGTGCTCTTGTACCCATGTGCCAGTGCAATGCTTTCTAATGATGCTTTGTCGTGTGTTTCTAACTAATAAAGAGAGTGGCAGTGCCAAATTTGATGTTCACTTTGAAAGATTAAGAAGGAAGGGGACCGTTCTGAAGCAATTTAAACACATTTCCATTACTTTTGACTTAAGACATTTCATTTCTAAAGGTTATTAAACGGTGAGGTGGTTTTAGTAAAGCCAAGAATAGCCTGTGATAGCATTAGAGTGGTGACCCGGCTGGGCCATGATGTCTTTTTAAGGGAATCAGCAGCAGAGATATCAGTTGCACCTCCAGCTATGTGCCACATGGTGACTGTCAATCAAGCTTTGTACTGACTATTTTTAGAGGATGCCTTTTGTGACACTAGGTTTCGTTTGCTTAGGACATTAATTGCAGTTTTAAAGGATTTTCTTCAAATTGTTTCTAGAAATGTATTATTAAAAATTGTATTGAGGATGTTGAGTCTGTGATTTTCAGGTTGTAGTTCTTGAAGTTGATATATGAGGTTATTTGCTAACGTCAACAAGAATTTTTATTTCGAGTTTTTCCTTTTGATGAATTTGGTTGTACCTTGAATTATTGCTATGTTAAATCCGTTCACAGTGTTCTGTAATTTTTTTTCATTCATTTATTTCTTTGTTTGCTTTAAAGTGTGCGTTTGCTTTAAATGAGAATGCATGTTGAATTATTCTCGATGGAACATGAGGTGCCAGTCATTTAAAGATGTGTAATAAAAGTACAGAGATGTTGTGGATGTTTATTTCAGAACCATGTTTTCATTTGACTTTGATTCATTTTGATATATCTTTATAAATGTAATTATGCAAATGACATAAGATATTTATGGTAGCTATCCAAGTAAATACTCCAATTAGTATACAAAAACATTGCAGTACTTTTACAGTAATATAATTATTTCCATTTAAACTTTCAATCATTGTTGTTCTATTTTAGGTAAAGGTCATGCATCTAGAAGTTCCTGTCAGCCATTTTAAATTCTAATTATAAACTAGTTCTCTAAGTAATTATTTTTTATTTTTATGGCAGACAGTCAATATTTGTAAATCTTAAATGTGGAACATTTAAACTTAGCAGCTTAATAATATATGATTGTGTATGTTTTTGAACAACATCCTATTATTGCTTGGTTTAAGACCAGTCATTCAAATCAGCATTGGCATTAATCACAAGTTGAATTTATATGTGTTAGCCACTGATTTAAATTAGTTTTTGATAGTGACGAGATTTGATGATACATGCCTGTCTGGATGGCTATTCTAAATTATGCGTCATGCCGGAAAAAGAGCTCACTGCAGGCCACAGGCACCAGTTGTTACTGTCATGTCCCATAAGCTGTCAGTTGATACGATGTCCAACTGTTTGGCCTAACACCCAGCAGAGCCAACTGAATCTCAAGTGACAGGCCAACTTCTACCAGGTTGTCAGGGATCAAACTAATGATTATTATTAGTCTGTTTAGACTAATCACAGCTAAAAGTCCTATCTGTATTTTATGGTCTTTTTAAGTTTTGCAGGGTTCCATGCTATAACTGTAATTTATTCTATGTATTCCTTTAGGGTGCCACACACCATGTCAACACAGGCACCAACATTTACACAGCCGCTTCAGAGCGTTGTGGCACTTGAGGGTAGTGCTGCAACGTTCGAAGCCCAAGTTAGTGGTAAGAATGTTTCCTGCTTTGCCATTTCATTGCTGATGTGTATTCTTCTTGACTCTTTTATGTCAGAGTGTACAACATGTGAAATAAGCTAAAGGAATGTTTGTATTTACATAATGCTGCAGCTTCACATGATTAAAATGACTTATGATACTTATGAATTTCTTTTAATCAGCCATTATTGTTTGATCTCAAATTATTTGAGAAATTCATTTGATATCAGTTGAATAAATGCATAAAAATAAATGCAACTTAAATGCATTATGTTTAGCTTAATATGTCCGTCCCATTATTAGTGGGAGGCATGTCAATTTTTTATTTTAATATGCAAACATCAATTTGGTCTAATGAAGAGCCTGCATGCTATTCAAAAATTATTTTTAAATAAATGTTGATATTTTTGGAGCTATGGTGTTGCCGACTTTGCATTTAAGAGTTGATTAAGGATGAAATTGAAAATGCATTAATATTGTACCATATGCATGTTCAGTTCAGTTTAGAATTCAAATGAAATGAAAAATTTTAGGTGCCTCCAGCTCCAACTTTCTATCCAACAAGAGGACATGGTTTTGACTATGGGTTATATAATTACATAATAATATGATAACATAAGGCTGCATCCACAGGTAATCCAGTTCCAGAGGTGAGCTGGTTTCGTGATGGCCAGGTTCTTACTGCTGCCGCTCTGCCCGGCGCTCAGATCTCGTTCAGCGATGGCCGTGCTGTTCTGATGATCCCCGCTGTGACAGCCGCACACAGTGGAAGATTTTCTGTGAGAGCCACCAATGGCGCTGGACAAGCCACTAGCACTGCTGAACTGCTGGTTACAGGTAATGTCACAACACGATATGTAGCCTAACTGGATTTTATCGAAATGTTCCTGCCAAAATACTACAAATAATGTAAAGTAATGCTAATGTGCATTACTGGACAATGATTGAAATTATTGCAAGTCTAATTTGTCTAAATGTTGAATTTGCAAGTCTCCCACGGTATCTGGTCCCCTTGAGTAGACCTACAGTAAGCAGATATGTGGATTAACTGCTAGGCTCATAAAGTTAATCACTGTTACTTGTTATAGAAAATGGTAAAGATCCATACTATTAAATGACACATGCAGGCTACCATTGCTTTGGGAATTTATGGTAAGGAATGTACGTCACCTTTTTACAGTCCATGAAAGGTGGTGTTGTGTTGACAGTTTTGAAATATGTTGGGTTTGTGAGGATCTGACCCCTTTAATAAAGCCTTGAACCCCAAGAAGTCAAAGCAGAAGGGTGGGGCTGGGGGCGGGGAGGGGTTGTGGGGGTCGTAAAACCACAGGCAAAAATATTGTAGTGTAAAGACTATATTTAAAAAAAAAGTAATAAAAAAAAAAAAAAAAAAAAAAAAAAATATATATAAATATATATATATATATATATATATATATATATATATATATATATATATATATATATGATCTTAGTTGAATGCTTAGCGTTCAAAAGGTGACGTCGCTCAGCTAACGTTAGTTTTGATTTAGCTGAAATATTGTCAGGGATGTGACGGATTATCAAATTGACACACTTAATCTCTGCTATCGGACAACCAGATCATATTCATCAAAAATATTACCTGAGCACGGTACGTTTGTATTTGTGTCGCAAACATCGCACACTTTTTTTGTTTAAAAACGGGTTTGAGTATAGTTTGGGTGCTATGGGCGCCAAACTCTGTGGGTAATTTCAGTCTGCTAAAAATACCTGCGCTAGTGCTATCTATTTTTGCCGTTTATAAATTGTAAAGAAAATTCGGATTTCACTTTGATAATGTCTAACTTTACAACTCTCTCTCTCTCTCTCTATATATATATATATATATATATATATATATATATATATATATATATATATATATATATATATATATATATATATATATATATATTAAATACTTTATTTAAGCACGTGTTTATCAGGGCTGCCAGCTTTTGATTTGAGCTTGGAGTGAGAATTCTTGCGTAATCCGTTTAACTTTTCAAATAATATTTCATTTTAAAATACACATACAATTTAGTTAATTGAGTTAATTTGTGCAAATGTAAAAGCAAAACAACAAAATGTTCCTTGCCACATTCAGTTCCGAATTACTTGAATCACCTAAATGATTCGCTTTAATTTCAAACGGTTGTCGAGTAGTTTGCGTCACAGAATATTATCTAAGGTTATCTAACATTTCTTTTTCTGTTGTTCTGTTTTAAAATAGCTGTCAAATAATACATGTTTTTCTACTAATCTCACACCCTTGAACTGTTACATTTTTTTTTTGTTTTGTTTTGTTTTTTTTACACAGCAGAAAGTAAATGTTGAATTTGGCAGAGACATTTCTCTGTGGCATTAGAGCATGAGAATTGTGTGAGAGTTGGCAGCCTTGCTTATCTATGCACATTTGTACTATATATGCCAGGCAAGGTTTATCATGTAAAATAGAATGTGTACAACTGTTGTGTTAAAAGTTAGAAAAATAACTTATATTATTATATATCTCATTTACTTATATTATAACTAATGACTTTAACCGTCTATTCATTTACAGCTGAAACTGCGCCACCAAACTTCATTCAAAGACTACAGAGTATGACTGTGAGACAAGGGAGCCAAGTGAGACTAGATGTTCGAGTTACAGGAATCCCTGCACCTGTGGTGAAGTTCTACAGAGAGGGAGCTGAGATTCAGAGCTCTGCTGACTTTCAGATTGTTCAAGATGGAGACCTTTACAGTTTGTTGATTGCCGAGGCCTTCCCAGAAGATTCTGGAACTTATTCTGTCAGTGCTTCTAACAGCAGTGGACGTGCAACTTCAACTGCTGAGTTGCTTGTTCAGGGTAAGATTTTTACCTGTTAAAAATTTGTTGCATGCATTTTCATTTTTATGGGAAAAAATGCCTGGACAAGATTTTCTTGCACGGTTCACAGGTGAAGAAGAAGCTGTACCTGCAAAGAAGTCAAAAACGATTATTTCAGCTTCTCAGATTTCACAGACACGTCAGACTAGAGTAGAGAAGGTGAGTGACGACTTCTTTCAGAAAGTGACACAATTAAGTCTCATCAATCCTTTAGATCAATGCTTTAATTGTTATGTATTTTTTCTAACAGCGGATGGAGGCTCATTATGAAGCCACAGCAATGATGCAAATGCAAGTAGAGGGTGGGGTTGTGACCCAACAGCTGGCACATAAGACTCCACCTCGTGTGCCGCCTAAACCAACCTCCAAATCTCCCCCTTCACAACTGACTAAAGTGTCAGCTGTTCGTCAGCAGTCTCCCTCTCCTGTGAGACATGTTAAGGGCCCGACACCCACTCCTGTCAGGTAATGTGCCTAAAGTTTCTAGAGTTACATTTAATCAGCTTCATAATAAACCTATATTGATTTGATGATAGTTTTAAAGTAATGGCTTCGTAACATCATAACTTTAAATAAATGAACTTGACACTCCAAATCATTTTTCCAATGTTACTAAAGGTTTATACAACAAATAACACATGCATATACACTGAAATTATATTATGTAGATGTCAGTCATATCAGTGACAGAAGTTTGGTTACACAGACTAAGTCGCCCCCTTATGGGAGCTGCCATGTAGACATGACATGACTAGCCATGACTCCTTGTTTAATGGAGTACCTCTGCTGCTAATGAATGAATGAATTAAAAATGATTTTACAATATTCTTTTTTTATAGAAATTCTTTTAGATGGAAATTAGATATCAATTACCCTGCTTTCATTAATGCAAAGGCTGTGGTTTGTGATTCATGTTCTTATAAAAATAGTTTCCATTTCATTTCAGAGCTGTGTCCCCATCTACCAGACTGTCTATTTCCCCAATCAGACCAGTCAAATCCCCTGTGATGACCCGCAAACAGGTCACGCAGGGCTCTGAGGTGCTTCCCCCGTGGAAACAGGAAGGATATGTGTCAGAAGCCAGCTATACTCGCATGATTGCTGGAGCAAGACAAGTCCAGACTTCTACCCATGTTCAAATGGAACAGCTCTGGGAAGGCTCTGTTGCTGTTCAGCAACAAGCTGGTGCTGTCAAAGAGGTAAACCATTTTTTCATTAGGCAAAATGTTTCTGCACGTTACAAGTGACTTTTTCAGGGGTGTCACCATTTTTTTTCTGCAAGTGTTTATCTCATGGGAATGTTTTTGTCAGCGAAAATACCTGTAATGTAAACTTAAACAAATCTTGCAATCCAATTCTACTTGCATTTAAAAAAGGAGCAGCAAAACATGGATGAGAAAAGTATTGCTGTTGCCAATGTGGTGGCGGCAGTGGACCAGGCTCGTAGTCGCGGCCCGCTCAGTGGCTCTCTAGAAAAGCCCAGTGTTGAAACCGGCATAACTACAGTACACATTACGTCCCAAAATGAGCAGGTAGTTTAGTAGTGCTGTGGTTGTCACCCATTCAAATCTCCTAATGCCATTATTTCTCCACTGACTCCACAAACATTTTTTAGGGATGACAATAACCGATTTTACTAGCCATTTTTTCCACCCATTACTTCACTCTTACCTACCTTTCCAAATGTAAACGATTTTTTCCACATTTAGAGAACAATTTAGAGATTTCTTTCTACATGTTCATAGGTATCATGCAAGGAAATCCAAGAGAAATCCTTCACAACTGTGACAACACATAAAATCAATATCAGTGTTTCGACCACTAGCGAGAGATCATTGGAAGAGATCTCATCAGCTGTGGAGGTAGAATCTAGGATAATAATATTTTAGTCTGTCACATTTCTAATGCCTTCTATCCTTTTTTCCATTCACTTCACTTTGTTTTTTAGAGAGCACCTTCTGTTATGTTTAAGGGCAACATTTGAAAGGAATTTCAAGAATTTGAAAATTCAGATTAAATTCAGATTTACTGAAATGAACATTCATCCTATTGACTTCAACATAGTCAAGAAGTACAACAAAATTGATTATAAAGTCAAAGCTTTTATAGCAGTGGATTTTCCCAATGCTCTAAATGCAATATAAATGTTATATGCAGTCCATGTAAATGTTACCCTTGAATCAATGAAACACTAACATTTAGTAGACAACTTCACTGGATGGTGTATAGTGTCATCCCATATTTTCTTTTCAGTGGTCAAGATGTGTGTTTTTAGATGAGAATGGATTCTACTTACATGTGTTTTAGATTTTGATCAGTGATTGCTCTCGCCAGGGTGATGGGAAAAAAGCCGAAGCCGTGGCCACTGTGCTTGCTGCTGTTGATCATGCACGTATAAGAAAGCCCACGCATGCAGAAGGGGCTCAGTTGGAAGAAGAGGTTGATATAAGACATCAGGAAATGCTAGCCACTAAGCAACAGGTCACAAGTAAAAAAGAGTTGCTAATTCCCACTGAAATGCCAACTTCTACTACATCTTCTACTGCTGAGAAGAGTATACATGTCACCCAGGTTAGAAGCATTAATCAGAACCTGAAATGTAAAAAAAGTAAAATATGAAAATGTTTGCATTCAAATATCTTCTGTTGATTTATAATAGATTCAAAGAACTACCGAGGTTAGCTCCAAGGTGGAGACTGACCTTGCACCATCCCCAGTTCCACATTTCACAGTATCAAAAGTTACTGTACCAAAACCAGATCATAGCTATGAGGTAAGATTTGGTGATTACAGGCAAGCAGCGAAATCCCCTTTTTCAAAGGCACACAAATTTCCAGATATTTTGGAAAGAGAAAATGTGAATGAGAAAACTGTTAGAACAGAAACCTATTTGTATGAACCATATGAAATGAATCTGAAAAGTATTTTTATTCAATGTATTTTTTTCCCTGCTTGCCTGAAACAGTACTCAACAATAGTGTACAGTGGGATCCAGAACTCTTGAGACCACTATAAAAATCTGAGATTTAAGAACTTTGAAAAATGTGAGAATAAAGACTTATTTAATATTTTTATTGAAGTTTTTATATAAAGTTTTTATATAATTAATCAAATAAGTTAATTTGTGCTATTGCACAAATCATAAAAATGTCACACACTCTGGCAGTTTATGCAGGTTGACTCCTACTTTCATAACAAAAAGGGGATATACCAAGACTTTCTGAAATTAAAGTACATTCAAGTTTTTATTATATTTTATGCAATGCAAAATATATGGTCTCAGAATTTTGGTGTCACTTTATATTTCAGACTTCATTTTAACATTATATCACTATCCTTTAACAAGTGTCGCCTATCCAGAACAATCTAAAAAAACCCACCTTCAATATCTCACATTTAAGCTTCACATTAATATAACCACCATAACTCTCATTCATTAGTTTGTCCATCAACCTGTTATTAAACCATCAAATATTAAACCATCAGGTATATCTGAACTTGCTAACAAATTAATTTTTCCCTATCTTTCTAAAGGTTCCCTGACTCTCACCCTCTTTGTAGCTAAACAAAAGTGATTATTTTTGTGGTATTCTTTGGTAATGTTGCTCTTCTTGGGTTGGTCAGGTTTCAATAGCAGGTTCTGCTATTGCCACACTACAAAAAGAGCTATCCTCTACAGCTGCAACTCAAAAGATCATCAAGCCTGTAAAACCTCCAATACATAAGATTGTGGACACTCGTGTGACCCCAGAGCCGACTCCTCCTCCTTTTAGGGACACTGCAGAAAGATATCAGGCTCATTTTGAAACAGAATTACACAGAAAGATAGGTGTTTCATTTGCTGGGGAAGAATGGGACACAAAGGTTTGTAGTTTGGCCTGTTTTCCACTTGTAAAGCTAACGTTTGCCTTAATATCACTGGTTATTCATCACATAGAGCCTTGTGTGATTGGATTATCATTTACTGAAAATTTTCTCAAGACCTAACCATTTTCCTTACAGATCTCATCTGATATACAGAGGATTTCTTCTCATTATCTTCTCCTAATTTTAATCAGATATTTTAGTTTCATACTCAGACAAGCTTTTCTTTTTTTAACATCATTTCTGCCACTTCTCTAACAAAAATAAATGTGCCAGAGTTACTTGGTAAACATTGATTTTTTTTTCTGCAGGTTGTTGAGACTGCAGCGATCCCCTCAGCTATCAAAGAGCCTGTAGTACCCCCTACTTTGATAGCAGTAAGTGTTTTATTAGTGTTTTAATGAAACTCAGAATTGTAGAACCTTGAAGAATCACTAAATACAAATTGGTATCATGTTCATTAGGGTTTGAAGAACGTGACTGTCACAGAGGGAGAGTCTGTCACTCTGGAGTGCCAGATTTCAGGTCACCCTACCCCAGCCATTATGTGGTTCAGAGAAGATTACAGAATTGAGCACTCCATTGACTTCCAGATCACTTATGAAAACAGCTATGCCCGCTTGGTAATTCGAGAGGCCTTTGCTGAAGATAGTGGCCGCTTCACTTGCACTGCTACCAGTGAGGCTGGAACTATCAGCACCTCATGTTACCTGCTTGTCAAAGGTAAACCTTCAAATAATTGTATATATTCAAGTTAAATTTCTTTTGTGGTGTTGCTGTTTTTGTGTATATCTACAATAAAACTATAAAAGTACGTTCAAAAATGTTTTAAAGCAAAACCACAATTTAGATTTGCTTCACAGAAATCTTATGCAAACCCATCTGCATTTCTTTTGAAACGTGAAAACACTGATATATTATTGTATATATTTATTTTGTTTATTATTTATGTATTATTTTTATTTATGTATTTACTATTAAAACCTTATAATAAAAGACAGAATAAACAAAATATAGGACACCCCTCCATACCTTAACCATTTCTTAAAATTGAAAACAAAATTATCTTATCTTGTTTTTCAACAGTGTCCGAGGACATTGAGAGCAGAGAGGAGATTATTGTACAGGAGAAACAGTAAGTTACAAGGGCAAAGGCTCTTGGACCGTAACTAGTAAAAAACATAGAGTTGATCGATAACACACTTTAATAATTGTTGCAATTTGTGTGTCTGTGTTTAAACAAGGACTGTCATTGAAGGCAAAGAGGAGGCCATTTCTGAAATAAGTGTGGTCTCTGTGGACACTGGAGCACCTGCTGCTCCTTTCTTTGTGAAGAAGCCAGTGGTTCAGAAGCTGGTTGAGGGAGGCAGTGTTGTCTTTGAGTGCCAGATTGGAGGAAGCCCTAAGCCTCATATTTACTGGAAGAAGAGTGGAGTAGCACTCACTACTGGATACAGGTATAGATTTTCAGTACAGTTTTAATCAGGCTGGTCTCTTTGTGTGGTAAATCAGAAAGCTAATACTTTCCTTGTGATATAACAGATATAGAGTTAGCTATAACAAGGATACAGGTGTATGCAAATTGGAAATTTCTATGACATTTGCTGATGATGCTGGAGAGTACACCATCTTTGCCAAGAACCAACATGGAGAGGCATCCGCTTCCACAAGCCTTCTTGAAGAAGGTTAGTTGTGACTTGTACTGTTAAAAGTAATTGTTGACCGTGATTTCCATTAAAAATAGCTTTGAACTGAAAAAAAAAAAAATCAATGAACCATTACGCTTTTTACAGAGGAATTTGAAGCCTATATGAAGAAACTGGATGTGACATATGTAACGGAAGTGACAACAGTGGTGCAAGAACCCAAAGTGGCAGATGTACCCCCTGTAGTTATAAGCGAATATGAAAAAGAGATGATGCAGAGGAGGATGGCTCAGCAAACACAGATGATGAAGTCTTTCATCTCAGAGACGGTAATGAATCGTTATGGACGTAATGTTATTTTAATCATTTTTGTAATTAAATCATAAATACTAAAAATGTTTCAATATGTTTACTAAGAAATGACTCTAAACTCTAATTATATATACATTCTGTTAATTTCAGGAATTTCAAATATCTGCAATTGAACAAAAAATAATCCAAGAGATTGAAATCCGCATCCTTAAAATAACTTATCGAGAATTGGTGATTGAGGATGGTGAGGAGATGGTCATGAATGTTGCGGAGCATGAGGCTGTTGGATCCTCATTTAGCACTCCAGTCAAAAGCTACAGAATTCTGGAAGGAATGGGTGTTACTTTCCATTGCAAGATGGAAGGAACCCCATTACCAAAGGTAAGGGCGTTAATTCTGTTGATAAGCTTGTTCTCACTACAGCACAATGTATATATAATTTTCTGTTAAATAGATTGCCTGGTATAAAGATGGCAAGCGCATTAAGCATGGAGGTCGCTATCAGATGGAGGTTCTACAAGATGGTAGAGCTAGTCTGCGTCTACCTGTGGTTTTGCCAGAAGATGAGGGAATCTATACTGCATTTGCTAGCAATATGAAGGGTAACGCTGTCAGTTCTGGAAAGCTTTATGTGGAGTCCACAGCAGCTGCTCAGCCTTACTACCCACAGGCTGAAGCTGTGAGGAGAGTCCAGTGAGTTGCTTTTTCCTTACTAAACTTCATGTCTGTATTCACTGTGTTATGACTATATAATGTAATAATGTCATCATTTACAAATCTAATTTTCAGGTCTACATCTCCAATGTCTGCTCGCTCAACTAGTTACTCCCCTGGACGTTCTCCTGCTCGCTCTGTTAGCCGTTCTCCTGCTCGTAGACTTGATGACACTGATGAGAGTCAACTGGAGAGGCTATATAAACCTGTCTTTGTTCAGAAGCCATCATCCTTCAGGTGTTCAGAAGGACAGACGGCAAGGTTTGACTTAAAAGTAGTTGGAAGACCTATGCCCGACACTTACTGGTTCCACAACGGTAAGTTTCTTTTAAATTACACTACTATAAAAAGAAAAAAAAGAAAATTTACACTTTTGTTGAGCAAGGATGTATGGCTTATTGTTTTTAATTATCTTTACAAAAGGGCAACAAATTGTCAATGACTATACCCACAAGATTGTGGTAAAGGAGGATGGTACTCAGTCTATGATTGTGGTTCCTGCCATGCCTCAGGACTCCGGAGAATGGACAGTTGTTGCTCAGAATAGAGCTGGAAAGACAACTGTTTCTATGACTCTCACTGTGGAAGGTAATCTATTTGTTTTTGTTCTAAAAACTGTTAGAACTGTACTTGGTGGTGTGGCAGATTGGGTAAACTCATGGCTTACATGTTACAGCAAAGGAAAACTTGGTTCGACCCCAGTTCATTGAAAAGCTAAAGAATATCAGTGTTAAGGAAGGAAGTTTGGTTGAGCTGGCAGTAAAGGCCATTGGAAACCCCCTTCCTGACATTGTCTGGCTAAAAAACAGTGACATTATCTCTCCTCATAAATACCCCCACATCAAGTAAGTGCCTTACAAATAATCTTTTAATTATGGTCTGTTTTGTGGTACAAATCTATGCAAAAATTTTATGGAAAATTTGTATTGCAGAATTGAGGGTACCAAAGGACAGGCACATTTCCAGATACCTCAGACTGCTGGCTCTGACAGTGCGTGGTACACAGCCACAGCAATTAACAAAGCTGGCAGAGATACCACTCGCTGCAGAGTCAATGTGGAGGTTGAGTTCACTGAACCTGAACCAGAAAGAAGACTCATCATTCCTAAAGGAACATATAAGGCTAAGGACGTTGCTCCACCAGAAATTGAACCACTACATCTTCGCTATGGCCAGGAACAATGGGAAGAGGGTGACCTCTATGACAAGGAAAAACAACAGAAGCCACACTTTAAGAAGAAGCTTACTTCAGTTAGGATGAAGCGATTTGGACCTGTGCACTTTGAATGCAGACTGACCCCTATTGGTGACCCAAATATGGTTGTTGAGTGGCTCCATGATGGCAAACCTCTAGAAGCTGCTAACAGACTTCGTATGATCAATGAGTTTGGCTATTGCAGTCTTGATTATGAAGTTGCTTATTCTAGAGATAGTGGTGTCATTACTTGTAGAGCGACCAACAAATTTGGTGCTGACCAGACCTCGGCTACACTAATTGTGAAAGATGAGAAGAGTCTAGTGGAGGATAGTCAGTTGCCAGAAGGTAAAAAAGTACAGAGAATAGATGAAATGGAGCGAATTGCTCATGAGGGTGCACCCTCAGGAGTAACTGGAGATGACATGACAGAGAAGACCAAGCCAGAGATTGTCTTGCTCCCAGAACCCATGAAAGTATTTGAGGGTGAAACAGCCAAATATCGCTGTAGAGTGACCGGTTACCCCACACCCAAAGTTAACTGGTACCTAAATGGACAGCTCATTCGAAAGAGCAAACGTTTCAGACTACACTATGATGGAATTCACTATTTGGAAATCACTGACTGTAAGTCATATGATTCTGGAGAAGTTAAAGTATTGGCTGAAAACCCAGAGGGTACAGCTGAGCATTCTGTCAAACTTGAAATCCAACAGAAAGAAGATTTCCGGTCAATCTTGCGCCGTGCTCCTGAGAAGGCTCTGGAGGCACCTGGCCCTGAACCTGGCAGAGTATCTTTTGATGTTGTGAAGGTAGATAAACCTACAGAGGCTTTGCAAGCAAAAGAGGTTGTCAAACTGAGGAAGGCTGAGAGAGTTGTTCATGAAAGATCCACAGAAGAGACAGAAGAGCTGCGAAGCAAATTTAAACGCAGGACTGAAGAGGGATATTATGAAGCCATATCCTCGGTTGAGTTGAAGTCTCGCAAGAAGGATGAATCTTATGAAGGAATGCTAAAGAAGAGAAAAGAAGAACTTCTGCACTGGACTAAAGAGGTGCCCGAGTCTGAAAAGAGGAAAGAGGAGGAGGAAGGAAAACTTAAAATTCCTGTAATTAGACCTGAGAAAATTACTCTCTCTCCAAGCATGGAGGCTCCAAAGATCTTGGAAAGAATTCAGAGCCAGACAGTGTCCCTGTCTGATGAAGTTCGTTTCCGTTGTAGGGTTATTGGTAAACCAGAGCCAGAGTGTCAGTGGTTCAAAAACGGCATTTTACTTGAGAAGTCAGATCGTATTTATTGGTATTGGCCTGAGGACCATGTCTGTGAATTAGTAATCAGAGATGTTTCAGCTGAGGACTCTGCTAGTATTATGGTGAAAGCCATTAACATTGCTGGTGAGGCCTCAAGCCATGCGTTCTTGTTGGTGCAAGGTAGGTATTGTCATTTATAAATCAGTGTTCATTGTTTGTCAAAATTGTCAAAATTTAATCTAATAAATTCTCTGTATATTTTTGCAGCCAAGCAGCTTGTGTCTTTTACCCAAACACTGGAGGATGCCAATGCTAAAGAGAAAGACACAATGGTAACCTTTGAATGTGAGACAAACGAGCCATTTGTCAAAGTCAAATGGATGAAGAACAATGCCGAAATTTTCTCTGGAGACAAATACAGGATGCACTCTGACAGAAAGGTGCACTTCCTGTCTGTGCTGATAATCGGCATGCAAGATGATGCTGAGTACACTTGTGCTGTAGCTGATGATGACCATATAAGAACCACGGCCAGACTTTACGTTGAAGGTTAGCTTACACTTAAATTATTTCGTTGCTCTTTTAACTTCACATGTACATCTTTGAAGTTTTAGTCAAACCACTAATTTGTTTTATAGGTGCACCATTGGAAATTCTAAAAAATCTGGAGAGTGTTGAAGTTCCTGAGACATACTCTGGAGAGTTTGAATGTGAGCTGTCCCGTGAAGATGCTGAAGGCACCTGGTACTTTGAGAATAAAGAAATTACACCAAGCTTAAAATATGTTGTATCCTCTCGTCGTGGCCGACACACCCTGTCTGTAAAAGATGTTAGAAAGGAAGACCAAGGCAAATACACTTTTAAAGTGGGTGATCTAAAAACAAGTGCCACACTGAAGATGAAATGTAAGTTGAATTTTAAAATAATTTATATATTACTATATAAGAATTTACATAAGTGATATTTTAATAACTGTATACATTTTATTTCAGTGCGCCCTGTAACTCTGATGCAAGGCCTCTCTGATCTGACTATTTGTGAGGGTGATATTGCCCAGTTGGAGGTGCGATTCTCTCAGGAAAATGTGGAAGGAACATGGATGAAAAATGGCCAGCCCATCACTGCCACAGACCGCATTCACATTGTCATTGACAAACTTGTCCACAAACTTCTGGTTGAAAATGTCAACAGGGATGATGCTGGAATTTATTCATTTGTTGTTCCCATTCAAGACATTTCTACAAGTGGAAAACTTTCTGTCCAAAGTAAGTTGTTTTTTAATGCGGTGCATAGAAAATTAAACCTGAAATACCATACAAGAACGCAGAAATATACTTTTTCCTTTTTTCCCTCTTCACAGCAATTGAAATTATATCTCATTTGAAGGATGTTCATTCTATTGAGGGTACAAAGGCAGTATTAGAAGCTAAAATCTCTGCCTCTGATGTTGCTGCTGTGAAATGGTACCAAAATGACAAACTCCTTGTGGCTAGTGAGAGAGTCCAGATGGTTGCCAAAGGGACCAAACAGAGACTAGTTTTGAACAGGTCCTTTGCTTCTGATGAAGGACATTATAAGATGGTTGTTGGCAGAGTGGAAACAGCTTGTAATCTGACTATTGAGAGTGAGTATTTCTGTTAATGAACCAATGTAATATTGTTTTAAGTGTTTGTTTAATGTTATGTTTTATGAGTTTCCATTATTAATGAACATTTTATTTGATACAGAGGTCAGCATCATCAAGCACATGCAGGACTGTGTGTGCACTGAAACTCAGAATGTCACCTTTGAAGTAGAATTATCCCACGCTGGTATAGATGCCTATTGGACCTTCAAGAATCAGCCTCTAAAGGCTGGACCCAAATACAAAATTGAGTCCAAAGGGAAGCACTATAGTCTGACCATCATCAACACCATGAAGGATGAAGAGGGCCAGTATACATTTGCAGCAGGCGAAAAGACTTCCAGTGCAAAGCTAACTGTATCAGGTATAATTTTTTTCATTTGTCAAATATCTGTCAAGTTGATGCAGGTAATGCCTCACCATTATGTTTTTTCTTACACTAGGTGGAGCTATAAACAGACCACTCCATGATGTAACTGTAGCAGAATCCCAAACTGCTGTTCTGGAGTGTGAGGTCGCAAACCCCACCTCTGAAGGCCAGTGGCTTAAGGATGGCCACCCTGTTAACTTCAGTGAAAATGTAAGGAGTGAAGATATAGGTGCAGTCCGCCGACTTGTCTTTGTTATCACAAGACCACAAGATATTGGGGAGTACACCTATCAAGTGGCAAACTCCAAGACATCTGCCAACCTAAGGGTGGAAGGTATTTTTACTACCATTGTTTGATTCCCATTTTCATACTGAACATATTTTCCATGGTATGTAACTGATTGGAAATGTGTCTTTCACAGCTGTGAAGATCAAGAAAACACTGAAGAACCAAACAGTCACTGAAACCCAAGAGGCAGTGTTTAGTCTTGAACTCACTCATTTAGATGTGAAAGGATCCCAGTGGATCAAGAATGGAATAGAAATTGAGCCTAGTGACAAACATGAGATAACAGTAGATGGATTGGTTCACACTTTAAAGATCAAGAACTGTAACTCCCAAGATGAATCAGTCTATGGATTCAAACTGGGGAAACTCTCTGCTAATGCCAGACTGAATGTTGAAAGTAAGTTTATTGTTTGCCAAAATCAAAGACAGTATGCATTTAACAGAGACAAAAACTCTAATATTCAATTAAAATTTTCTTTTGCAGCTGTTAAGATTGTGAAAAAGCCTAAAGATGTGACTTCCCTGGTTAATGGAACTGCCTCTTTTGAGCTGAGTTTATCTCATGATGACATACCCGTTAAATGGATGTTCAAAAACCAAGAGCTGAAACCTAGTGCCAATATTCAAATTATGTCTGAAAGAAAAGCACATAAGCTGGTCATTCAAAATGTTGATGAAAGCAATGATGGAGAGTACACAGCTGTAGTTGGACATTTACAGTGCAGTGCATATTTACATGTTGAATGTAAGTAAGAATATAAGAATTCTCCAGCCTAAAGTTTTCTAATGTCTAAAATACACTGCTAACTTATTTAATATTATTTTAGCTTTGAGAGTCACAAAGCCCCTGAAGAACATTGAGGTTCCAGAGACCCATGTTGCCACATTTGAATGTGAAGTTTCACATTTTAATGTTCCATCCACCTGGCTGAAAAATGGAGTTGAGATTGAGATGAGTGAGAAGTTCAGGATTGTGGTGCAGGGCAAACTGCATCAGCTGAAAATCATGAATACCAGCAGAGATGATTCTGCAGAATACACTTTTGTATGCGGAAACGACAAAGTCTCTGCCACCCTGACAGTTAACCGTAAGTTCTTTTTCATGTTATTTGCTAAGTGCTCACCAGACATATAGCCTATTTAATTATCCAAAAGAAGCAAAATTGGTACCAAAAATCAGAATTCAGTCAACAAATGTTTCTTCCATCTCTTTCAGCTGTCCTCATCACGTCTATGCTGAAAGATCTGAATGCACAGGAAAAGGACACCATCACATTTGAGGTGACTGTCAACTATGAAGGCATCACCTACAAATGGCTGAAGAATGGTGTAGAAATACGATCCAGTGATAGATGTCAAACTCGCACTAAACAGTTCAGTCACTCACTCACAATCCGAAATGTTCACTTTGGGGATGTTGGAGAGTACAAATTCGTTGCCGGATCTGCTGAAACCGCCGCAAAGCTCTTTGTTGAAGGTAATCTTTGCTTTTCTTAGTGATTTTTAAAAAAAAATATTTATTTTGGTTTATCCATTCATTCTGATCAAGTTGTTTTGTCATGGATAATTTTAGCTCGTGTCATTGAGTTCACCAAGCACATCAAGGACATTAAAGTTACTGAGAAGAAGAAGGCCATTTTTGAATGTGAACTCTCTGAGCCCAATGTCCAAGTGACATGGATGAAAGATGGTCAGGAGCTTGAAATTTCTGAAAGGTACTGCTGATTTTCACAATTTTTTTTTTACATTATCACCTGTCTCTGTTAAGTTCATTGTCTTGATGGAGATATCATCTTTCACCATTTAGGTACAAAGTCTCTACAGAGAGACATATGCATCGTCTTATGATCCAGACTGTGCGCATGTCTGATGCCGGTGAATATTCTGTGGTTGCTGGATCTAGTGTATCAAAAGCTACCCTCACAGTTGAGGGCAAGGATGTGCGTATCAGTGAACCTGCTGAGAAAGAAATCACTGTAAGTACCAGACTGTCTTAATTGTTAAGTACTGATAAACAGTGATCATCCCATCAAACATTTTATTAAATTGCTTTTTTAATTTAATTCAGGTGCTTGAGAAACAACGAGCTACATTTGAATTCGAAGTCAATGAGGATGACATTGAAGGTCGTTGGCTAAGAAATGGAGTTGAGATCCAGTTTTCTGTAGATCAGCGTTTCAACTATGCCATTATTAGAAAAATTCACCGCTTGACAATCACAGAAACCTACAGAAGTGATGCCGGAGAATACACATTCATTGCTGGAAAGAACAGAAGTGTTGTGACCCTACATGTTAACAGTGAGTTTAAATTTAAGCACTTTTCTTTTGTTAGAGCCAACTGTCAAAATACTTATTTAATTGACATACAGTGATAAACAGTTTTATATATGCAGTACTGAGGTAACTGGATAACATAATTAGATTTTTAGAGCGTAACAGTAATGTAAGACATTTACATCAGAAATTTCATTATTTATTTCCTGGCAAATGCATTTCTCTCTGTATGTCTATTATTTATTCTCATACAATGTTAATTCATTGTTCAGTCCCTGAGCCTCCTCAAATCATCAGACACATGGAGCCCCTGTCTGTTGAAGCTGGAAAACCTGCACGTTTCTCTGTGGAAGTGACAGGAATTCCTCAGCCTCAGGTATCCTGGTATAAGAACTCTCAAGCACTGTCTTCTGGGTTCAAGTGCAAGTTCCTGAGGGAGGGAAATGAGCACACACTCCTGCTTATTGAAGTCTTCCCAGAGGATGCAGCTCAGTACAATTGTGAAGCTAAGAATGACTATGGAGTAGTCACAAGCTCTGCTTCACTTAATGTGGAAGGTAAAGAAAAACACGTGAAAAAAACCCTAAATGAATTTTAATTATTTACAAAATTTATTTACTTATGCTTTACTACTTATGCTTTACTCAGTTCCAGAGGTTGTTTCCCCTGACACTGGAGCACCACTGTCACCTCCTGTTGTCATAACACCAATACGCAACACCACTGCCATTGAAGGACAATCTGCTAGATTTCAGTGCCGTGTCTCAGGGGAAGGTGAGATGAGTTAAAAAAATTATTATGGGTTATTAAAGGTTCATATTTTTGTTTTGGGAGTACCCAACAACAGGTTAACATGCATGCAAGGTCAAAAAATATGCATATATTTGTTCAATGACTCCTAAATGATTTGTTTAATGATACATTTTCCCAAACCCCTCCCCTGAGTGATGTCAATCTGCATTGATTTGTTGACTTAATTTAAAGCAGTATCTGTGAGCTTTTAATGCTCCAATAGCGGCATCTAGTGGCAATGAATCAATTTGCATTTTAATTCAGACCAATGCGAAAATTTAGTCTGCGTTCCAATGTGCATGATATCCACCCTAGATTTTATGTGATGTTAGTAATTTTCAATACTAATTAGTGCAGATAGGGTGAATAATATGCACATTAGGACACAAGGCAAGGTTTCCCTACTTGTACAACAAGTGGGCGGGCAATATGTAAATATTTCACTTTGACGTCACCATGAAATGGCGTGGTGTTATACACTGCATTAAAAGGTCATTTTCAAAAATCCATAATAGGGAAACTTTACTTAAAGTCAATGCTTATTTTTCCGATTTACTCTTGTTTAGATCTGACGATTACTTGGTATTGCAAAGATAAGGAGATCAAACAGTCTGATATATTCAGAGTGTCTCAGTTTGATGAAAACTGTCAGCTGGAGATCACCCATGTTTATCCTGAGGATGAGGGCGAGTACACATGTGTTGCTCGTAACTCGGCAGGAATGGTTTCATGTTCTGCTGTACTGAAAGTGGAAGGTGAGTTAAAACTTCTTATCAAACCAAAAATTGCAAACTAATTAAAAAAAAACAGTGACTTCAGTGATGTATGTACTGTATGTATGTATGTTTTTGTAGTAATTATTAATGATATTGGTGGTGTTTTGTCTGTTAATTAGGGCTGTTAATGCTAACAATGATTACTAAAACAGTTGTTTAAAAAAAACTGATTGAGCAATTCAGAGCGAGTTAGAACTACATAAACACACAAGGGATTAGCTGAACACTGGTTTATCAGTGAATTCTTGAACATATTGGCATTTCATCATTTATAGATATATTAAAAGCAGAGAACTGTTTTTTTTTTTTTTTTTTAGAGTAAGTTGAGTAAAATGCACTGTTGCATAATTTTTTGCTATGAGTGTCATCCACAAAAACTGCTGAATGTTTTTACTTTCTTCAAAAAAGGAACTGAATTAATGCATTAACAAAAAAAACAAAACATGAGATACTCCATCCTGAAGTTGCTGAAACAGCCCTATTGTTAATACAGAACAATTATGCCACCCAAATGTGATAATAGAATAGGTTTTGTACAAACAAACCTCAAGGCTGCACTGTAGTAATTAGTTGCGGAAAAATCAATACTTCCTTTCAGGACAAACCCAAATTACGGACTATACAGCCGAGTCTCAGTTGCAAGCCACATCCAGTCTCTTCACAAGCATTATGACTGCTCAGAAGGAACCTTTTGGCCAAAGGCCCACTTTTATTCAGCCTATTGTGAGCTGTGAGGTTGCTCACGGAGAAGTGGCTAGATTTCATGCTTGTGTGTCTGGCATGCCAAAACCAGAGATAAGTTGGTTCCATAACCACCAGGCAATAAAACCTACCAAAAATGTTGTCTTTCATTTTGATGAAATGACAAACACCGCTACGCTAATCATAGTTGATACTTTTTCTGAGCATGCTGGACAGTACACTTGCAAAGCAGTCAATATCGCAGGAGAGGCAGCTTGCTCAGCCAACCTTGCTGTAACTGAAGAAGGTAACTGAGATCAAAGTAATTTGTTTTTTGATTAACAGATCACAATTAATTCACATCATTCTTTTATTTAAGCCTCTCAAATCAAGTGAATTTCCTGATCACCTTCACTAACTACACTTTATGAAACCTCATCAGTGTTGCTGAAGAAGTTGTGTCATACAGTGCTCTCTTGGTGTCGGGCTGGCAAATGCATGCCTTTTCAAACTCTTGTTTCACCTCTTTTAAAAATTTTTTTCATTTGTTTTACACGCAGATTGGATTATTGCTACAGTGACCTTTCCTTGGATTTTGTATGTTGTAGGTGACATATTTAGTTAACTGTTTGTTGTTAATTCATGCGTATTACTCTATTTTACAGTTACAAAAAAGCGAGAGGACATTGAAGCAAAAATTGAGGAAGAGGTCAAAGGTAGGCTCTTAATTTCAGTATTAACTTTTAAATAATGATGTCTCTTTGTAAAACTATTACATTTAACATTTCTGAGCATATTGTATTGCATGCGAACAAATCCTCTTTAATGAGAACAACTTTCATATGTTACTGTTGGATATGTGTATGGTTGGAATCAAGTGATTTTGGATAGCAAGCAATTTGGTTGGTAAAATGCTTGCTGTGAAGCACTTTTGCAAAGTTTTGCATCTGTCCATTCCCCTTTGAAAAGCATGAAGGATATGGTGGTACTTGGTTGTTTTAGAAATAAGAGGTGCAGGATGAATGTCATTTAAAAGTTCCAGACCACAGGAAATTCTGTTTTAAAAGATATGGAAGTAGCCACATCTTTTAATTGCTTCTTTGTTTCTTGCATCTGGAACACCTTCCTGCAAATATTTCTTAGACTGGCTTGCAGATAGCGGTATGTGATTAATGTTGTTTGCTTTTTAAAATAACATGGTACCTGTAAACTATATTAGTTCGAATAAACGCCTTCTCAAAGAAATCTAGAGCTGTTTTAATGACCACACTCTTTTTTTATCAATAGAGAAGTGATGTTTCTCTGTATGTATGAAAGATTTCCGTCATTCTAAGGATTAGAAAGGGCGTTTATTCATCATTCTGCAAGTCAGGTAAGGAATATTTTAGGATATTTATATACACCAAGTTAAATATGTAAGAGGCTCTTTTGCGAAACAGATCAGCATTATTTGGATACATATTAATGCTTTGAAAAGAAATTTATGCTTTGAAGAACTGTCCACAGAAGAAGGAACAAAACATCAAGTGATTTTCGTGTCAGAATCTTTAATAAAGACTCAAGTCTTGCGTTTATTCGAACAAATATGGTGAGTGAATTTGTTTTTTATGGCTTTGTGACTTGATGCATGCTTTAATATATCTATTAATATTCTATTTGAAATATACTTCAGTTTATTTAGCAAACTGTGCATTTTGTTGAAATTTGTCTCCTTTTTTTCCAGAGTTGTTTTATAATGAAGGAGCTGAACACTTGGAAAAAGGAGGACCACAGTGTGGTGCATTTTCAGACCCTGAGGAAAGTTTAGATCAAGGTCTTGTAGCCCCATCTGAAAACATTAAACCCTCCTTCACCAAAAAGCTGAAATTTCAGTCTGTTGTGGAGGGTGACACTGCAGCTTTTAAGTGCAAGCTAGTTGCAATGCCACCTCCAACAATATTGTGGTTTCATAATAACAGACAAATACAGAAGGAGCACCATCGTAAAGTAAATACAATGAGTAAAATGCATATGCATGCAACCAGTTTAACAATTGAGGGGATTAAGGAAAAAGATTCAGGCAGTTACAAAGTCATGGCAATAAACACTGAAGGATCTGCTGAAACCACAGCATCACTTCTTGTATCACTGAGGGAAGAGCAAGATGTTACGTACTTCAGTCATTCTAGATCTTCAAGCAAAGCCCACTCAAGCTCAGATTCATTAGCTGATTCAACAAAAGAAAGAAAATTTAGAGTCGATCTAAGATGTGTTGGTTCTCCTTTTGATAAAACATCTAAAGGGCAAACAAAGGGACGTCATAAATCAAAAAGCACTCTTTTCCGAACAATGTATTTTAGAACTTCATCTCCTTCAAGAACAGAGAGAGAAAGCAAGTTTGAGACAGCATCCGAACGTGCACGCTCTCCAACTCTGATGTATGAGAGATACGAGAGGTTCAGCGATCGATACAGTGATATATACTGTGACAGATTCACAGGTCGAGACAGATACAGTGATAGGTTTAGTGACAAATTCAGTGACCGGTGTAGTGATAGGTACAGCGACAGATTTAGTGACACAGACAGCCTTCATGGAGAGGTTAAAGCAAAACTCAATCTGTTACAAAAGGCTGTCAAAAAGAAAAAGAGACTTTCTATATCTACAATGTCTTCATCTGAGTTTGAAGTGGAATCAGTTACAAGTGAGCCTTGTTACACAGATTACGTTGAGAGACTGAGAGTCAAGCCATCTACTTTGCCTGAAATTCAACATGTCGTTCGCCCTGGTGAGGGTGAAAGTGGTAGAGGTTCAGCAGAATATCAGAGCAGACTGGAGAGAATTACTGGACTCAGCTCCCAGTCAGCAGAGCGAAGAGTCAGACACTCTTTTGAACCTCAGTCGAGATCTAGGGCACTTCGAATGATGAAGGGTGAACTCCCTCTAGAAGAAACTTTAAGAAAAAACGTCCAGGTTGATGTATCCGATGCACAGATAGAGCAAAGGATCACATCCAAAGGAAAGTCAGGAAAGGAGATGGAATATGATGTTTTAGCACACAAAGATGATGCTAGCCTTAGTCAGTGGGATGATGAGGTACAGACTAAGGCGAAGGAGCCATTTGTGTTGCAGTGGTTAGAAGCAGGAGAAGCTTCCAAACAAGCAAGCAATGCAAAGGAGATAAGTGCATCACATGAGGGGTCCCAAGAAAAAGAGTCTTCAAGAGCTAAGGCAGTGAAGCCAATGAAAGAAATATTCTTCAGTGATGAAGGCAAAACGGCTCCTGTACAGAAATTAGAACAGAGAGCTATGTCTGTGGAAAATGTCTTTGAGAAAAACCAAGAGAGTGAGTGCTTAGAAAGTGAAGATCAGTTCTTAGCTCAACGCATTCGAAAATGGCAACAGGATGTGCAGTGGGATGAAGAAGCACAGGTCAAGGCAAAGGAACCATTTGTGTTGCAGTGGTTAGAGACAGGACAAGCATCCAAACAAGTCAGTAGTACAATGGAGATCAGTCCATCTCAAGAGAATCCAGCAGAAAAAGAGTGTGCAAGAGCAAACATAGTGGAGGAAAAATTTCTTGCTGATGATGGTCTGCAACATGAAAGTAAAAAAGCTCCCTTAAAAGAATTAGAAAAGAAACCTATGTTTGTAGAGAACATCCTTGAGAAAAATGTGGAGGGTGATCACTTAGAGAGTGAAGATCAGTTCTTAGCTCAGCGTATGCGAAAATGGCAACAGGATGTGCAGGTTGATCAGGCAGAATCTGTTGTGCCCCGAAAGTCAGACAAAAAAGGCTCTTATCATGAATCTTTGGGTAAAGTTCATAATGAAGAAGTAGCAGCTTTGAAAGCTCAAAGGGAGTCTTCATTTACAAAGACTTCAAGAACTTCATTCAAAGAAAAACGTTCACGTGAACGCTCCGGTGAGAGTGAATTACATTTATCGCGAGAAAGAATAAATGAGTTAAAAAGTGAAAGTGATCCTGTCAGTGAAAAAGAGGCATTGACACAGCGTATAATGAAATGGCAACAAGATGTTTTGACAGTGCAAGAGCAGGCTGTTGAACTGGATCCTGACTGGGGTGGTGTCACTGAGAGGGCTTTAGAAAGTGCAGCATATAAAGATGTTGAGGTGGAAGAAATGAATAGGAGGTCACCACAGAGAACAGCGAAGGAGAGGTTCTTTTGTGACGTTTCTTCTCAGTCCTATGTAACTGATAGGTCTAAAACACATAAGCAAATTCTTTCTGAAGCTGATAGTGAGAAGTTAAGAACAGAAAGTGACTATTTTGTCAGTGAGGAGGAGGCTCTAGCAAAGCGTATTAAAAAATGGCAACAAGACGTTCCAATTGAACAAGAAGAAAGTGTTGAATTTGAATCTAATTGGGCCATTGCAGAGCATGTACTATCTTCTGTTGAAAAACCAGAGACAGTGTTGACATCAACAGGGGACGTTCCGTCATATACAAAGCCTGAACAGCTTGTGACTGATAAAATTGGTACAGATGTGAGTGGAGGTATTAAAAGCCTGGGTAATGAGGATGTAGTTCAGCGGCATCATGGTAATGTAAATGCTGTGACAATGCCTAGACAGGATCCTGATGTAGTACAGCAACAGAAAACCCTCTCAAAACAAGAAATACCCAGTGTTACTCCCACAGCAGGGAAAATATCTACAAGTGTAGTAAAACCAGGAGCACCCGTATTTGTGAAAACATTAATTCCAGAGGTTGAAGTAAAGAGAGGTGAGATGACTGAACTAAGTTGCCAATTCCAGGGAGATCCCCCACCGTCTGTTTCATGGCTTAAAGATGGACATCTTATAATGAGAGACCCTGATTTTGACGTTCGTACCAAAACAACTTCATCAACACTGACCATTTATTATCCAACTATTGACCATCAAGGTCTGCTTACTTGTAATATTGCAAACAAATATGGAAAAGCAAGTACATGTTGCATATTCAAAGTAACAGAAGATGTTTCTTTAAGGACAGAGATAAGACCTCCTCAAGAAGTTAAAGTAACAGAGGAATCGGTGTTCACTGAAGAAGAAATAATAGAAGAAGAACTTAAGTTAATAACAAAACCTCAGATAGACAGCAAATACACATTGCAGGTTCCTCAAGCAGTCATCCACATACCACAAACTTCAGACTCGTCTATTCATTCTTCACCAGTTGAGATCAGAATAACCGCTCCCACTCCGGTGCTAGAGATTGTTGATGAGGCTAAAGACACATTTGGTCCTGTTAAACAAACCTCAGAGTCTCCGGCTGATGATGGCATCTCTCAAGCCATGAAGCATAAGTTCACATTTTCTTTTGATGATGGTCGTGAAATTCCCCAGGTTGTTCAAGAACTAGAGAACATTAGTGCTTCAGAGGGACAGACTGCTATGCTTGAGTGCATTATAATTGGTGAACCAACACCTGAGGCCTTTTGGTTCCATGATGACATTTGTCTTGATCTTAACACCAGTAAATATAGATTTGAAGTTCAAGACAGATATTACAGGCTTTTTATTGACAATTTTACTTGTCTTGATGCTGGAACTTATAGATGTGTTGCATCTAACAAATTTGGGCAGGTTGAAAGTGTTGCTGATGTGTCTTTTGATTCTGTAACTTTGGACTCTGGATTTTCATCCATTGCCATGTCAGAGGTGGATAGCCAAACAAGATCTTTTGGCATTTCTTCGGAAATCACCAAAGTTGGAACAAAGAGTTTATCAAGTTCTTCTACATCATCTAAAGATGTTATTCAGTGTTTCACTTCAGTCAGTCCTGCTGGATTTCAAGATATTAGCAAAACCACTGATTCACATTACCCAGAGCCAGATGCTCCCAAAATCATTAAGCGCACTAAGAAACCTGCTTCAGACATGCCGGTAATAACAGGCTGTGGATTGCAGTCATCTGGGGCAGAAGTTAAAGTATCAAAATTAAAACAAACGTTTGAAGCACCAACAACTTCTATAGATGTGCATGTTGAGCCAACAGTACAACCAAAGGATGAGTCATCTTTTCCTATAGAAGATATTCCAGAGTTTTCTATTGAACCTGATCAATATGAAAAGGAACAAACAACTTCAATTCTTTCTAGTGAGGACAGGACAGATGATCTTACTTTGACTGCAGCTAAGACCTTCCAATTGAGAGCTCCCCCAGATGATACAGAGGCAGTTCTTGACAACACAAAATATACTTTAGAAACGTCAGAGATGAGAATGCCTTCTATAGAATCAAAATTATTTGACTCGCAACACTTTGTATCTTTGGCAAATGTTACTGAGGTCCAGCAGTCTCCCACTTTAGTCAGACCTCAGGCTAGATTACCAGAGAAAATTAACCCAAAATATAGTTCTGTTAGTCCTAAAACAGTTCCAGACCTCACCGTTCGGCAAAATATTACACAGGAGCAGGTATTTGTTAGTCAATGTGGCACTGACAACTCTGATAACACTGATACTATGGCAAAGTCAATGAAAATGGGCACCATTAGTATTAAGAGAGCAGAAGATGTGGACATGCCAGAGGATAACATCAGTCCAGTTGATATAAAAATGGTAGCTACAGATAGAGCAAAATCTATTAGCTTAAAATCCAAAATTGAGGTTGACAGAGCATTGCAATCTGACCCAGCAGATTACCCTTATTTAACACAGAGACAGCAATCACATCAGAAAAAACCTGCTAGGCAAGGGGTTGTTGGTGTTCCCAAACTTGAGGAAGAAGAAGTAACTTTTAGTGCTGTTTATGATTACTATAACCCACCAACTGATTGGGGAAGGCCTTTGTCGCCAGAGTCAGAAATGTCTATTGAAGTAGGTAGCACAGTGAGTGAAGATGTGGCAGAAATAGAGCGGTTTTACACACCCACTTCATCCACAGAAATTTCTCAAATTCAGAAGTCACCGGAAAATTTTCATACCCCCTCAGAGACTCCAGGGGGTCTTATGACACCTCGTGAATATCCATTTTCCCCTGTGGAACATAAGAGACCCTCAACAAGCTCCAGTGAAGATTTTTATTCTCCTGCCAAATTTCTCAGTTCTCCAGACGATGAAGGTATTGAAACAACTCCCCCTGTATTTACTATCGATGAGGGTATGATTCTTCCAGAAGGACGTGGATCACTAGTCTTGGGGACACTTCAGGAAAAGGTTCAGGGAATTCCTCCAGCTTTCCTTAAGCCACTCACAAAAAGAAGAGTTTTTGAAGGTGATTCCTTACAGTTCTGTGCTGAAGTGTTTGGACTACCCACTCCAGAAGTGAAATGGTTTAGAAACAAAACTGAGCTTAAGGCAGATGAGAGGACTAGTGTTGAAAGAGATGGTGATAACATTGCTCTGGAAATTAGGAATATTACAAAAGCTGACCAAGGGGAATATATTTGTGAGGCTCTTAATTATGTTGGTGAGGCAAAAAGTGTTGCTTTGGTTGTCGTTATATCTCAGGAAGCAAGGCAAATGCTGCCCCCTCCTGCTGTTACCCATCAGCATGTCATTGAGTTTGATGTTGAGGAAGATGAGGATCCGTCAAGGTCACCCTCTCCTCAAGAAATCTTGTTGGAGGTTGAATTAGATGAGAATGAAGTGAAAGAATTTGAAAAACAGGTAAAGATTGTCACCATTCCAGAATATACAGCTGATAACAAAAGTATGATCATATCTCTTGATGTTCTGCCAAGCATGTTTGAGGAAGGGGCTGTGGATTTTATAACGCAAGAAAGTGATGATTTAAAAATAGCTTTTGAAGTTACAGAAATGCCTCCACGGTTTATAAACCCAATTTATGACATTGAAACTCCTGAAAACACAAATGTAATGTTTGAATGTTCCTTAATGGGTATTCCCTCACCCATAGTTTCATGGTACAAAGGCAATGTAAAGATTCCTATGGATAAGAAAAAGTACATCTGTAGCTCAGATGGCGATAACCATTTTCTGAAGATTCTCAAAGCCAACACACATGATAGTGGCATATATACATGCAGAGCCATTAATGTTGTTGGTGAAACACTTTGCAGGGCGTCACTTACGGTTATGAATCCACAGGCATTCTCAGGCAAGACAAGGGGAAGAGAACTAACTGCAGTTTCTCTTGGCAGTGCAAAAGTTCAGCCTCAGAAATTTGACTTGGTTGTTGGAAACTCATCATTTGATGGAGAACAGACATCAGAGATAGAGCTTGAATTTGAGTTCCAGCAGGAATCCGATGAATCTCAGAAAGCTGTCAGACTGGTTGCAGTTACTGATAATGAGACAAGTGAGCAAGGAGAAAAATACGTTAGTATTAATTTTGATGTCTTTGCTGAACCCTCGAAAGATGAAAAAATAGAATTTAAAGGCAAGTCAACAAACACATGTAGTTTTCAGTTTCAGGTCACTGAAATCCCCCCCAAATGTATAATCCCACTGCAAAATGTCACTGCAGCTATAGGTACACCTGTAATGCTTCAGTGCTTAGTGAGCGGCAAACCAAATCCTACAGCAGAATGGTACAAAGATGGTGCTCCAGTAAAAAATGCTAGATATATTATCCAGGAGAAAGCATCAGGGCATTTCAATCTGCTTATAACAAATGTCACTCACAGTGATGCTGGTGAATTCAAATGTATTATCCAAAACAAAGCTGGTTACACTGAAACAACGTCATTGTTAAAAGTGTTTTAATTTGACATAATTTTAAAACAAATCATTGTTCATAAAACAATGTCAGAGAGGTTTGTTGTTTTGTTTACTTTGAATAGATGTAATGTAATACACATTTTTATGTATTACAGTTGTACATTATTGTGAAATTGTGTATAGAAACTTTTGCTCTATCTGCATTCAGAATTGTTGTTCAGTAGTATATATTTTAATTATTGATCCTTAATTTATTTAAAAGACCTGCTTTGATCCTCATTTACTTTTGACTATCTCACATAGTGTTCCAGTCTGTAGGGATGGTTTTAATTTGCTTCTATTTTTGTTTTTAGGGTGGTGTGCTGTATCTTTACTTTTTGGTAGTGAATTTTGTAATGAAACAAAATATTTGCTTATGTCTGCCAGCAGTATAGTTGAATTTCAAGCACAGTTTTCAAAGATCTAAAAAACATTTCTTGATAATGCATGCCCAGTATATTTGAAAGTCAAGGAAAATATTCAAGACAGAAATGTTTTAGTTCAAACTGCATGACTATTTATTTCCCATTCTGTGCCATTGTTCTGTGTGTGATCAGAAAAATAAGTAAGAAAAATAATTTGAATACTTTTTTGGAGAGTTTTTGGAGAGACTAGATTTTTCTTTCTTAATCATTTACAGTTTTGGTAAATGAGTTTTAGGATAATAATAAACATTTTTTGTTGTATAGTTTGATCATGTTTTCTTTCCCTAAAGGTAGTGGTAATTGGGTTATGGATTTAATAGGTTGTAAATAAAAAGAAGCTTAAAAGAGACAATGATATACAGTGATGATAGTTATTTTCTGTGTGTGTTTTTGTTCCTGTACCCTTCAGTTTAATTAGTTATTGTTAATTTTAGATAACAAATACAGGTGAGCTAGTCAAACCTTTACGGATAAAAAGTAAATTAGTGTGCCATCATTTCATTAGAATTACAAATGTTGGTTACATCCCATTTATTGTAATTCTGTTTACATGAAAAGTAAATAAAATTATGAAACCCTTTACTTTTATTTGCATTTTTTAAGTCTCTTAAGGGCAATGTTATGTCCGCTTCTTGACAAATTCTGAATGACCTCCATCTTTATCTTTTCTGTGATTTCTGAAGATAATTTGGTGAATCTTTAATCCCATTATTTTCATACAGAATTTTCTAGTTTGACTGTGAAGACCGAAGAAGAGGAAGAAACCTACAGCACATCACTACATTTACCTGAAAAATCAAAAACACTTGAACTCAAGCCAGAGCAAAAGCGTTTTTCTAGTTCTTTGGAACGGAAAAAAGAGAAACCTGTCTTTCAGTCCAAGCTTACACCTTCTGAAGTTAACGTTGGAGAGTCAGTTAGGTTTACTGTCACAGTATCTGGTTTTCCAAAGCCAAAAGTTCAGTGGTTCCACAATGGGAAGGTTATCACGTCTTCAACAGTTTATACGTTTGTTGAAGAGAGAGAGGAGTACACTTTAATAATAACACAAGTCAAAAAAGAGTATGAGGGAGAGTACTCTTGTACCGCCAGTAATAGATTTGGCCAAACCACCTGCAAGACATTGTTAAAGGTACATGTGAGTCAATTATCAGAAGCAGAAAAATGGGTGGAACGAATGTTCAAACTACCAGGACAACCACCGTGCTTTACCACACAAATCCAACCTGTGCAGTGTGCAGAGGGCAGTGATGTAAAGTTCCACTATAGAGTTACTGGTACTCCTTTCCCTGATGTTCAGTGGTTTAAGGGTAATTCTCAAATTAAGTCAAGTGAGATCTGTTCTGTTGTAAGTAACCCAGATGGCTCTGGCTTCCTAATCATGAATAACATCCAACAGAGAGACAGCGGACTGTACACTTGTAAGGCTGTTAATCCATTCGGGGAGGCCAGCTGCAGTGCTGAGCTGATAGTATTCCGCAAAAAAGTCTCAGTATTTCATAAACAGCAATTAGTTCAAGAGCAAAAAAGTTACAATGTGTCCATGCAGGAGGAAGCTACTGAATCTCGTTTGTACAGTGTTAGCCTTCCTGGACAGGCAGGTGCTAGTTTGCAGGGAGACCATCAGGTAATTTACACAATTGGTACAGAAGATAGGCAAATGGTAGCGAGTGAGCAAGTTGACACATTGCATGACTTGGATGTTTCCGTTGCAATTATGCACAAGGAGCAGGTGACTCATCAAGCTGCTGTATTGCAGTCTCATGAAGTTCAAGAGAGAGTCATATCTGCTTCAGTCCAGCCTCATCCAGTGGTAGCAACCCCTTTGAAACAGCTCCAGATGGCTACTATGACCTCAGCAGTTCAAGAACGCCAAGGTTTTACAGAACAGCACTTTGAACGAATTAAAAGTCCTGAGGTTACAGAGTTAGAAATTGAAAAAGAGCACCCCTCACAGGTAATGTCTGCCATAACTGAGAGTGTCACTCCACTGACGATTATCAAAGCTGAGGCATTATCAACCAGGGAAACAGAACAGATCAAGGCATCTCCTGAGCCAAAGTATCCAATATCAAGTCACCAAGTTGAAACGAAACTCCCAATTATTAAAGAACAATCACAGGTCATACCGCATACTCAGCAGGAAAAGGGCTACCAGGTTAAAGAGGGAGTTAAAATTCTATACAGTGCCATTTCAACAGAGAAGCAGCAGATCACAGAAGGACATACTAAAGAACTGCAAACACAAGAATCTACCTTTCAGACATCCGTGAAGAAAGAACCAACAAAACCAGCTGTCCTTTCAGTTAGTGAGACTGCTCAGACTTTATCAAAAGAACAGAGGTTATCGATACAGAAACCAAATGAAGAGACAGCATCTTTAATCAAAGATAGTGTATTTAAATCAGCTCTTATTGCTGAGGAAAAGCATCAACTACAAGCTGATCAGTCAAGTTTGATCCCAGGTTTAGAAAGTGCTATTTCAGTGCAGGCCCATAGAGAAGAAGATCAAGTTCTGCATTTACAGGTCATCACAGATCAGGATATTCTTCCATCTGAAGGCAGGTTCAGCAATGAGAAACCAAGCACAGAGAAAGCAGATGCTCAAAAAAGTTCTCTTCTTAAGCATACAGTGTCTGTGGATTTACAACAGACGGTGACTTGTGAGGAGTCTTCTCAGTTTTCAGCACAAGAAACAAAAATGTTCATTCAGCCTGGTAAGGAAGCTCCTGCCCCTTTGCATCTTCAGGCAGTTCAAATGGAAAATACATTGACTAAAGAAGGGATAATCTCATTGGAAAAGCCAGATGAACAGATTGCAGTACAGAGACAGGAAAAAGCCCGTCATCATGCTGCAAGCACAGAAGAGAAAAGAGAGCATACAGCAGATTATTGTAAAGATCTTGATGTGTCCGTTACAGGTGTGCAATCTGAAATCAGAAAAGAACCCAAACCTGAAAGTTTTCTTCAAGTCTTTTCAGAGCCTATGCCATTACCAAAGGAAACTCCTTTTGTAAGCGATCTTAAACAGCAGCGAGCCCTAGTACAGAAAGAAGATCACTGGAATATTGTGCATGTGCCATCTGTATCAGAGAGTCAGGATATAGAGGAGGGGCACACAGAGAATATAGGAACAATTGAGAAATTTGTGTCTAAAAGCGAAGTTGAACCTAAAATCCCATCTGAATTAATTTATGTTGAAGAAAAGGCTATCTCGACAGAGAGTAGCATTGCCCTTGAGGCCACTGAACAAGACTTTGCTGTTCAAATTCAAGAAGGACAGTCTGTTAGACAGTCTGTTTTAATGGAAGAAAAACGTGTAATCAAAGGTGAGCTATCTCAGGATATTACAAAATCTGAAACATCCACAGCAATTATCAGTAAGCAGAAGATGGGTAGCCTTTTAGTGTCAGAGTCAAGAGAGAGCCAAACTCTACCCAAAGAGCTCACTTTTGTTATTTCGCCTACAAAACCACATACATTAGACATTAAGCACCAATTAAAAAGTGCTCTTGCAACTGCTGTTGCTCTTGACCAGCCATTGATCCTGGCAGATGTAGTTGAGAGTTTAGGAGCTGTGGAAATTCATGAGGTAAAAGAAAAGAAAGAACCCAAATATGTAATGTTCACATATCTTATTACAAGTGCAAGTGCCCCACTTGAAATTACAATTGCTTTTGAAGGAGAATACCCCCAGACTGCTGATCTCAGAAGTGAACTTCATGCTGCTTTCTACTCTATTGTCTATCGAGAGCAACAGGTTATGACCTCAGAACAGCCAGGCACAATGCAAATCGACAGGCCCCAAAGATTACAGGTTACCAAGGCTTCTTCAAAAGAAATGCTTTCACCCATGGTAGAGACTGTAAGATTGACCGAAAATGTAGAACCTTTTACATCACCAATATCTCAGTCTGCAACTGTGAAAACTGAAGCAAAGGCTTCTTTTCAGTCCATAACAGCTAAAGAGAAAGCTTTTGTTCATCAGTCAACAGTTCATATGACAAGTGAATCAAAAATTGAGATTGAACAGTCCATCCAGGTTGAGCGACAAGAAACCAGATCTGTGACAGTAAAAGAACATGAGAAGGATATAGGAGCAGTAAGTATGACAACTGAACTTGTTTTGGGGCCTGTTCCAATTGAGCAGGCAACTGAAGTCGCCTTTCAGAGGGAGGAAAAGGAGGAATATATAACTGAAGCATTTATGAAATTAGAGAAAGAAGAAGTTAGAGAGGAGGGTTACCCAGTTTTTAAAAATTCCTTGGAGGATATTGTAATAGACGAACATTTAGAGGCAAAATTCTCATTGACTATTAGACGTGTAAAGAAAGTAAATTGGCTTTTTGATGGAAAATCTCTTAAATCTGGCAAAGAGTTCAAGTGTTCCAAAGACCATGACACTTACACATTAGTAATCAGCAAAGTTACAAAGGATCATCAAGGAGAATATACCTGTGAGGCTGTAGGTGATGCTGGCAAGACTTCAACATCCTGTCACCTCACTGTGGTCTCAAGAGGTTGGATTTACGGGATTATTCTGCCATCCCATCCCACATGACTAACTCTTGCCGTTCATAGCTAAAATAGAAACGCTTCATCAGACATGCTTTCTCTACACCAACTAATAGAACAGATCTTTGTATTTCATATGAAGATACCTTCTTAATATCTTCCTATCTGATCTTCTTCACAATGCTGTGATTTTGCCACCATTTTTACATCACTGAAAGTTTAGCATGTCCTCACTTCTTCACATCAACCCTTTACCTTCTAGATCTTTCAGTGTCATTTCAGTGTTCATCACCTTTGTCAATCCTGAAGTATTTTTCACTTTTTATTTTATTCATCTCTAGGAATTGGTTTTGAAATACTCCATTATTGTTTTCTTCATCAGCCATTAGGCACCTCATATTTCATTAGATTTATTTCATTTATTTTTTGCATGCATGCTAGGATGTCAAGTCATTATTTCACTCTTTATTCACTGTTTTTTCCTCCCTCATAGTGAGATCACCATTACTCTTCATGGTCACACTTTTTTTTACTGATCCATTACAGTCACCACAGAAATCGGCACTTTTGAAAATACCATATCCATTGTGATGGTTTAAGATGTAGCTCTTTCAATGTTTACATTTAACCACTTGCTAAACTTCTGCTAAACTCAAATAAATAGAATATTATAGAATATTATAGGTGTTTGAAAGTGCCAATCAGTGGTTTCTGCTTTTCATGTTCATATTCATTAAGTGTCAGCAAACATGTTAGATATAATGCACTAATGTGCTTTTTATCTCTGTGCACAATTCAGTGCCACCTGTTTTTAGGCACAAAATAAAAAATCTGGAGGTCAATGTTGGCAGTCCTGCAAAGTTCGAATGTGAGATTGAGGAGGCTCCAGGTGTGACCTTCAAGTGGTTCAAGTCTGGTTCTGAGCTCAGACATAGTGACAAATGCAGGATTATCAGTCTTCATCACACCTCATCTCTGGAGATATTTAGCCCAGCAGTCGCCGACAGTGGAGAATTTACCTGCAAAGCTTCAAACCGCCATGGAAGTGACAGCTGCTCTGCTCAACTAAGTGTGACAGGTAAGAAATATATATCTTTCCTATTGTCCGTTGGGCTTCTAGAAGTAGTTATCCTTGGCATTAAAATGCTTTGTGTATGATATGTTTTTGCTAAAGTTATGTATATCATTTTTTATTGCTATTTTCTTTTTATAGAGATTTTCCCACCAGAATTTGTATCAAAGTCCGATTCAATGACTTTATTTGTGGGCAAGCAAGCAAAATTTCAGTGTGTTATTTCTGGTTCTGAACCAATGAATGTTGTCTGGCATAAAGACAATATTGCCATTTCACTTGATGATCACTACAAAGCGTCTTCTGACAAGAACAAGTATTTTCTTGAAATCTTGAATTTACAACAAAGTGATCAGGGAACATACCTTTGCAAAGCTTCAAACAGTGTTGGTACAGCTACATGCTACACTGAACTGAGAGTTGTAGACAAACCCAACTTTGTGAAGAGCTTTGAGTCAACTACTATTGCTGTTGGAAACACACTACGTCTTGAGTGTCTGGTAGATGAAGACATTGGTGTTTCCATCATCTGGATGAGAGATGGCAAGAAGCTCCATACTACAATGGACTGTAAATTAGCTTTTGAGGAAAAAACAGCCTGTCTTGAGATTCAAAAGGCTAAAATTAAAGATACAGGTACATATACATGTACTGCTGCCAATGATGCAGGAAGCAGCAGTTGCTCTTCTAGTGTGACAGTGCAAGGTAAGACTTTGAGATTAATACTCTTTTTAAATGCAGTATTTGACACAAATCTGCATGTCAGGGTATTAATTTCTGTCAGTGTGCATTTGCATTGTTTAGACAGAGGTGACAAAGCTTAAGCATCAGTTGATGCTGCTCTTATTTGCCATATTAAGTATTCATTTATTCTTCAAATCTCTCTTATTAAGCTGTTTTTTTCTTAACTTGTCTTTTTCTCTTCAAATCAAAAATCTTTTTCTTCCTTTGCATTTCAACCCTTAGAACCTCCAGTCTTTGTTAAAAGGCTGGAGCCTAAGATCTTATGGAAACAAGGAATGTCTTCACGCCTGTCGTGCACTGTCAAAGGATCACCTGAACTCCATGTAACTTGGTTTTTGAATGACAAACCACTTAGTTCCTCTGAAAAACACAAAATAACTTTCAAAGCTGGCCAAGCCACTCTTGAGATTAGTAATTTATCTGAGTCTGACAGTGGAAATTACACTTGTGAAGTGATGAATGAGGCTGGCTGTGAAAGCTGCAGCTCTCAAGTAACTGTAAAAGGTAATTCTTAAGATTCTTACATTCTAAATAATGCTCACTATGTTGAGATTGAAGAGTCATCTTATTGCTCTTATTGTTTTTAGAACCTCCTGCATTTAAAAAGGAGTTGAAAATGGTAGAGGTTATCAAGGGGTGCACAGCCCAGCTTGAATGTGAAGTTACAGGCACTGCTCCATTTGAGGTGACCTGGTTTAAGAATAAAAATCCAGTATTCTCTGACAAGAAGTACAGTATTGTCTCAAAAGAGACAGTTGCATATTTGGAAATCAAATCATTTGAAAGTGCAGATGTTGGAGATTACCAGTGTTGCATTTCTAATGATGTTGGTAAAATAACTACAAAAGCAGTGGCCAAGTTGAAAGGTTGGTAGAATCCATTTCCGTGGCCTAATTTTTATATCTTTTTTGGTTGTTAATATTTTATTTTATGTGGAAATGTATATGCCCTTTTTCATGCAGAACCACCATCATTTGTAAAGAAAGTTGAGAACACCACTGCGGTTTTAGGCAGCGCTGTGAAAATGCAGGGAACTCTGAAAGGTTCTGCTCCTATCACAGTTCAGTGGTTTAAAGATTCTGAGATAGTCAGGGATGATGATCCTAATATTATCACAACTTTTGAAAACAACCTTGCTATTCTGGCAATAGCAAATGTGGCCATTGACCATGGGGGGAAATACACCTGTCAAGCTGAAAATGAGGCTGGAAAACAAAAATGCGAGGCCACTGTATCAGTACAAGGTTAGAATTAAACATATTAAGCGGATCCCTGAATTTTTTCTGTAACATTTTTATTAGTATTATTATTGATGTATTAATTTATTTATTTTATATTTGTTAAAGAACCAGCTAGATTTGTTGATAAACCACCATCCATCAGTGTGACTGCCGGTGACTCCGCAACTTTTGAGTGCAAAGTTTCAGGAAGTCCAGATCTCAAAGTAAAATGGTTCAGAGATGGCAAAGAGATTACAGGAAGTCGAAAATGCAAAATCTCTTTCAAAGACAACGTGGCAGCCTTGAAGATCCTCTCAGCGGAGAGGGGAGATAGCTCTGAATACAAAGTTGAAGTGTCTAATCGGGTTGGAAAAGAGCAGTGTTCTTGCTCAATTGTTGTTCTTGGTTAGTCCTATTCTTTTACAATTATCTTCCATTTTCTATTTTTGTATGTGCACATTTCATTTTTTTTTTTTTTTACAATGGTGTTTTACTTCTTTTGAGCAGATAAAATAATACCCCCAACTTTCACAAAAACACTTAAGAAGGTAGATGGTAATGTTGGAGGTACTATTCAGTTGGAATGCAAAGTATCAGGATCCCAACCTATAACAATATCTTGGTTCAAAGAAGGAAAGGACATTACAACTGGAACAAAATATAGAACAGAAATGCAGGAAAGCACTGCAGTACTGAAAATTACTGATTTAGAGACATCAGATGCTGGGGTTTTCACCTGCCATGCAACTAATGCTGCAGGACACAGTGAAACAAGTGGAACCGTTTCTGTAAAAGGTTAGAATTATATCAATTGAAAATATTTGTTGTATTTTTATGCTGTTGCCTTGAAATTTGGTTGTTAAAATAATCTCTTCCCCATTCAAATTAACTTTAGAACCCCCAGTCTTCTCTTTGAAACCTCAAAGCCAAGAAGTTATACCAGGAACTACAGTTGTCCTATCAGCTGCATTCACTGGGACAGCACCTTTTACTATTAAGTGGTTCAGAGAAGACAAAGAAATGTTAACTGGAGGAACTTGCTTCATCAAAAAAGAAGCCAACTCAAGTTCACTGGAGCTGCACTCTGTGAAACCATCTCAGTCTGCAAAATACACTTGCCAAGTGTCTAATGATGCTGGAAAGGTCTCATGCACAGCATCCTTATTTGTGAAAGGTGCTTTTTATCACTCTTGCTCAATTATTTTTCTTTTATATTTTGCAGAATAATTATTCAGTTAATTTATCTTACTGTGTTATTCTCTTTTTTTTTTAGAACCTCCAAAATTTGTAATGAAGCTTGACTTGACTAAACTAGTACTAAATGGGAGTCTTGCAACTTTGGAATGTAAAGTCACTGGCAGCCCAGAGATCAGTATTAGATGGTATAAAAATGAAACTGAAATTAGCTCAAATGATAAATATCAAATGGCCTTCATCGACTCAGTTGCTATGCTAAAAATTTCCAAATGCTGTGTTGAAGACAGTGGAGATTATATCTGCCAAGCATCAAATGAAGCTGGCAGTGACAGAGGCAGTTGCTTGGTTACAGTGAAAGGTTTGTTTGTTAATTACTTTACTTTTTAAAGATGTTAAAGTAATTTTTTGTAGGTTACCTCATTAGCTTCTCTGTGCTGTCTTATTTTAGAACCTCCCGAATTTGTGAAAGCATTTGAATCCAAAGAAATTGTTAAAGGCACAGATGTTTTGCTGGAAGGAACTGTGTCAGGCTCTGCTCCCTTTGAGATTTCCTGTTTCAAAGACTCAAAGCAGATCCGAAATGATAGAAGGCACATCATAAGCCTGACAAAAGATGTAGCAGCTCTTCAAATTTTGAAATTTGAACCTGGGGATGTTGGCAAATATCAGTGCACTGTAGAAAATGAAGTAGGGCAGATCTCCTGTGATTTTCATATTGCACTGAAAGGTTAGTAAGAACAGGAAATTCTTGGATATTCGTTTATGTATAAGTAAAGGTTATAGATATAAGTGTTGCTTGTAAACATTGTAAACAACATCTTGCGCTTGATATTCTTCAATTAGAGCCACCATCATTTGTGCAGAAGATGGATAATACAAATGTCCTCCTTGGTGGCGAGGTTTCCTTGCAGTGTGTTTTGAAAGGGTCAGTGCCTATGACCGTCTCTTGGATGAAAGATGACCATGAGATCAAGGAATCTGAGGATGTTCAGATATCTTTTGAGAACCAGACAGCAGTGGTGTACATTTCTAGTGTGCAGTTAAAAAATGGTGGAAAGTACACTTGCCAAGCTCAGAATGATGCTGGTAGTCAGAAATGTACAGCGGTACTGGCAGTAAAAGGTGTGTAGTAATCTTTAAATTAGATATTTATAATGTGGCTTTTATACTCAATGACACAGTTTTACACAGTTTATAATCATGCCATTTTGTTAAGTTAAACTTTAGTTATAATATCCATATACAGAGTGTTATTTGCATGTATTCATAAGTGTTTTACTGCACACAGAGCCTGCAAACATCACAGAGCAAGCCAAGTCTATCAGTGTTACAGTAGGTGATCCTGCTACTCTAGAATGCAGGTACTCTGGATCTAAAGTCCTTAAAGCAAAATGGCTAAAGGATGGCAAAGAGCTGACATCAAGCAAAAAGTACAAAGTACAGAGCACCGATACAAGTTCCATATTAAAAATTCTTTCTGCCGAGAAGAGTGATGCTGGAGAATATATCTTTGAGATTTCAAATGATGCTGGAAGAAGCAGTTGTGAGGCAGCTGTTACTGTTTTAGGTTAGTATGTGTAAAATAATAGCCATTTATGGTGTTTGTAACAATTGGAAATTTTAGATAATTTAGACTGAAGCTGCTATATTCTCCCTTCACTGTAACAGATCAAATAATCAAGCCTTCCTTTACAAGAAAATTGAAGGACATGGAGAGTATAAAAGGATCTTTTGCACAATTGGAGTGTTTGGTCTCCGGATCTCTTCCCATAACTGTCACTTGGTTCAAGGAAAATAAGGAGATAGAAACAGATGAGAAGTATAAATGCATATTCTTTGAGAATGCAGCATCTTTGGAAATCAGTCGTCTTGATAGTTCAGACAGTGGCAACTACACCTGTATTGCTAAAAACAAAGCAGGAACTGTTCAGTGCTCAGGCACACTGAAAATTAAAGGTTTGCAATTACTGTTGGCTTTTTTATAAATTCGAAATGTATTTGTTAGTTTGTAAAGTTAAAAATAGTTTCTTATGCAATCTTATTGTTTCATGTTGTTTTATCTTTGTTTAATCTTTAATCTTAAATTTTTGTACGCAGAACCTCCATCAATAATTGAAAAACCTGAATCACAAGACGTTATACCAGGATCCAGAGTGCAGTTTAATGTGCTTGTGTCTGGCACACCGCCACTGACCATTAAGTGGTTTAAAGATAAGAAAGAGGTTTCATCAGGGATTGACTGTTCAGTTCAGAAAAATGACACCTCTAGCTCACTTGAGCTCTTTTTTGCTAAGCCTTCCGACTCCGGAGACTATATCTGTGAAATAAGTAATGATGTTGGATCGGATGCTTGCCAAGCAACGCTCTTTGTTAAAGGTTTTTACAAAAACAATTTTTTAACAATTTTTCCCCTATTATTAAATGCTGAAGTACATTCTTTTTCTTTATTTTTACAGAACCACCCAAATTTACCCGCAAACCTGAAAAAATAACAGTTGTAAAACCAGGCCAACTGGTAGTTTTTGAATGCCAGATTACAGGCACTCCAGAGATAGACACATACTGGTTCAGAGATGGGAATGAAATAGGTCCAAGTGACAAGCATAAAATGACTTTTGTCGATTCTCTTGCACGGCTTGAGATAAGTAGCAGTGATATCAAAGACAGTGGAGTGTACTACTGTGAAGCCCGGAATGAGGCGGGCAGTGAGAGCTGTAGTATGGAACTAAGAGTGAAAGGTTAGTATGTAGTGCATTTTATAGTTATTTTGATATGATTCCTTAAGAAATGTCTGGCCAGAACGTAGATTTTTCCATTCAAAGTTTTCTTCTTTTTTCAGAGCCTCCCATTCTTGTCAAACCACTGAGTCCTCTTGAGGTTGTGAATGGCTCAAATGCATATTTTGAATGTCAGGTAAAAGGCACAGCTCCTTTTGAGGTGACCTGGCAAAAAGATTCAAAGGACATCAAATCAAGCCTTAAGCATTTAATTTTGCAGAAGAATGGTTCTATAATGACTCTTGATGTGCAGAAATGTGATGCTTTAGATGTTGGAGAATATCAGTGCACTGTAGCAAATGAAGTTGGGAGTTGTTCAAGTCAGACTACACTCAGCATAAAAGGTTAGAGTATATTTAGTATGTTTAATAAGTCTGATATATTTAGGATTTTATCTCTTTTTATTTAACATATTTCACATTTCCAATCAGAGCCCCCATCATTTGTGGAGAGGATTGAGAATGTTGTCACAGTTTTTGGAAAAAAAGTGGAGTTTAAATGTGTTGTAAGAGGATCGCCACCTCTGTCCATACAATGGCAAAAAGATGAAAACTGGATTTTGGAGGATCCTTCAATTGAGAGGACTTTTGAAAATAATATTGCTACTTTGAGAATCCCTGTGTGCGAGTCAATCCACAGTGGAAAATACACCTGTCAGGCTGTGAATGAAGCAGGGCAAGAAAAGTGTTTTGCTACCCTTTTGGTTCAAGGTTGGTTTTTTTTTTTTACAAGTTTTTGTAGCTGTCAAACATCCTGTAGCTGACTATCTGTTATAAATATGTTTGTTATATTATTCCCAGAGCCACCCCAGATAATCGAAAAGCCAGAGGTCATTAATGTCACTGCTGGAGATCCAGTAAGTTTTGACTGCAAAGTTACAGGGTCTCCTGAGCTGAAAGTGAAATGGAGTAAAGATGGCAATGAAATTATGCCTTCAAGACAGCACAGCCTCAGCTTCATCAATAATGTTAGCCAACTTAAAATTCAATCTGTCCGTTTGGAAGACAAAGGAACTTATGTATTTGAGGTTTCCAACCACATCAGTGCCTGCCAGTGCAAAGTGACTTTAAATGTGCTAGGTTAGTGATATTCATAATTAATGTCATAATTTGTACTATATTACTTTTAGTTATATTTATGATCTTTAATTTCTTTGTCTTTGTCAGAGCAAATAATCCCCCCATCCTTCATCAAACCTTTGATGGAGATGGAGGAAATTCTAGGCACCAGTGTTCAAATTGGATGTAAAATATCTGGCTCACTCCCTATAACTGTGGAATGGGTGAAGGACGGAACTAAACTGTCAGGAAGAACCAAACATAAACTTCTTCAGGATGACAACAGCGTGTCTTTGGAAATTGAGTGTTTAGAGAAAGCAGACACTGGAACGTATATTTGTAAACTTACAAACAAAGCAGGCAGTTGTGAATGCAGTGGTACACTGAGAGTGAAAGGTCAGATAGCTTTTGTAGTAGCATATTTTATTTTCAAATATATATCCTGAGATCTCTGATGGCTGCCAGTTTCTTTAACAAATGTATATGTCTTTTTTTCCTATTAATGATTTAGAGCCACCAAGCTTTGTGCTGGTTCCTGAATCACAGGCTGTCATACCAAATACCACTGTTCGGTTTAAGAGTACCTTTAAAGGAACACCTCCATTCACAGTGAAATGGTTCAAAGATGACACTGAGCTAATTTGTGGACCTTCATGTTTTACTGGCCTGGAGGGCCTCTCGTGCTTCCTAGATCTTTTTTCCGTTGGAATATCACACAGTGGAACTTATTCTTGTCAAATAAGCAATGATGCTGGTACCGCTAAATGCACCACAACCTTGTTGGTAAAAGGTTGGACCTCTTTCAAGTACTCTTATCAGTGCTCTTCATTATCATTCTTTTTTCATGCTTCACCATTTGCATGTTCTTGTATTGCTTATACAAACTGTCTGTCTGCCTTTCATAATCATCTTACTTCATTACGCTTTACTCCCTTTCAGCCATCATGTGCCTCTTGTCATCTGCCATCTTTTTGAAACCATCCTCAGCGCCCCATTTTATTTATTATATTATTAATATAACATGATAACATGTTGTAATTTTGATTTTACAGAACCTCCAGAGTTTGTACAGAAACTTCCAGCTGCAAAAATCATAAAGATGGGAGAGTCACTCCAGCTTGAATGCAAAGTCACTGGCACAGCTCCTCTAAAAATTAGCTGGTACAAAAATGATGCTGTTCTCAGTGATGGTGACAACTTGAGAATGGCATTCAATAACTCTGTGGGAGTCCTCGAAATGTTCAAATGCAGCTTTGAGGATAATGGTGTCTATACTTGTGAAGTTCAGAATGATGCGGGAACTAAGAGTTGCAGTACGACACTCACAGTCAAAGGTAGACAATAAATGGATCTTCCATTCACTAATTAATGTTTAGCGTTAACTGACTGTTTCAGAAGCAGAGTTCTTTAAGTGTAGTTTATTTTTTGTATGTCATTATAGTTTCTATTAAGGGTGAATTTGGTTTTATTTTTATATTTTCAGATTGTTCAGTTAGTTTTTTTTCTCACTGGTTAATAATTTAAATTCTTAAATTTAATCTTGTTTTAAGATTAAAAAAAAAAAACACTTTAGAGGATATGATTTATACATTTTTTTATTTATATATTGATTGTAATATGCATAAGTGCTCATTTTGTTTCGATTTACATTTTTTGTAGAACCACCAACTTTCCACAAAGTGCCAACACCAGTTGAGGGACTGAAGGGCAAAAATGCCAGTCTTAACTGTGAGCTGAAAGGCTCAGCACCTTTTGAAATTACCTGGTTTAAAGATAAAAAACAGTTAAAGGAGAGTAGGAAGTACAAATTTGTGTCTGAGGGATGCTCTGCTACTCTCCACATTCTTGGACTGGAAGCATCAGATGCTGGAGAATATGAGTGCAAAGCATCAAATAATGTAGGAAGTGATTCTTGCCAGGGCACTGTAAAGCTAAGAGGTCAGTGCTATTTTAAAGTATTAAAAAAGAGATTTTGTACTTTTTTGAATTTCTGATGACTCTTATTCCTGAAATTCAGAACCGCCAGCATTTGTGAAGAAATTGTCCAACACGACAGCCATCTCTGGTGAGGAGGTGGTTTTGCTGGCAGTGGTCAAAGGCTCACAGCCTATGACTGTGTCTTGGGTTCAGGATAAAGACCACATTCTCAGAGACGGGGACAACAGGAAAATTACATTTGAGAATAATCAGGTCGCCCTCAAGATCTTTAAAGCTGACTCTACTAGCCCTGGAAAATATACATGCCAACTTAAAAATGATGCCGGAGTAGCTGAATGCACAGCGAACTTAACTGTCCTAGGTTTGTACGAACAAGACAGTTTTCTCATTTGAGTAGTATATATATATATATATATATATATATATATATATATATATATATATATATATATATATATATATATATATTCAAAAATTTATCATAATTAACAAAATTACGCTTCTAAATTTCTAGAACCTGCTGCAATTGTGGATAAGACAGAGTCAATCAGTGTAACTGCTGGTGAGGCCGCAGTCTTAGAGTGCACTGTGTCCGGAACTCCAGAACTTAAGCCAAAATGGTACAAAGATGGTGTGGAGTTGTCTTCAGGCAGGAAATACAAAATCACATTCTCAAAAATGATCTCCAGTCTTAAGCTATTGTCAACAGAGAAAAGTGACACTGGAGAATACACATTTGAAATCAAGAATGAAGTTGGCAGTGATAGCTGCAAAATGCACCTTACTGTTTTTGGTCAGTAATGTTCAATTTTCTTGTATTTAATATTCGTTACAATCTTAGGATTCTTATAAATTCAAAAGCTAAATATGTTGTTTTCGTTAAACAGACAAAATTGTTCCTCCTTCATTCTCACGAAAACTGAAGGACACACAGAGTATTGTTGACAAATCTGTTGAAATGGACTGCAAAGCCTCAGGGTCTGCACCTCTCACCATCTCTTGGTACCATAATGAAGAGGAGATTAAAAGTGGGCCAAACTATGAGATTACATTTGCTGAGAATACCTGCACATTGAAAGTGCCAACTTTGAAACTTTCAGACTCTGGCACATACAAATGTAAAGCAGTGAACAGTGCAGGAACTGCAGAGACATCTGCTTCCTTAGTTGTTAAAGGTTGGTGTTTGGCTGCAGAATCATGTAAAATAAGTAACAAATGTATGTAAATTGGCAAAGGCACATTTCAAAATTTTCTCCTCAATGTACTTGCTATAGAACCACCATCTTTTGTGACCACACCTCAACCCGTGGAAGCCCTCCCAGGCACAAATGTCACCTTTACAGCAACTGTTCAAGGAAGTACCCCAATGAAACTGAAATGGTTTAGAGGCAGTAAAGAAATAGTGTCTGGGAGAAGCTGTGAGATTGCTTTAAAAGGAGATAATGCAATTCTGGAGCTCTACAACATTGATAAATCTCATGCTGGGGAGTACACTTGCCAGATCATTAATGATGCAGGAAAGGAAAATTGCCCTGTGAACCTTTTTGTCAAAGGTTAGTTTTAATTTAGTTAACATATATGTAACTATTTCTTGAATACTTGTTATAACGGAACTTTGTGTCTCACATATATAATATGCCATCTATCGTTCAGAGGCTGCACACTTTGTCAAGAAGCTCAAGAATCTGTCTGTCGAAATGGGCAAGTCTCTAATACTTGAATGTGCATATGCGGGAAGCCCAAAGATTCTTGTGAAATGGCATAAAGATGGCCAGGAGATTTATTCCTCTTACAAGTACAACATTACAACCACTGAGAGTTCCTGCATCCTTGAGTGTCTAAACAGTGACAAAGAGGCTGCTGGAAAATACACTTGTGAGGTTTCCAATGATGCTGGACATGACACTTGTGAAGCAGCAGTGTCCATCTTAGGTTTGTTATTGAGTGAAATTGCTCAATATAAGTACAATGAAAAAGCAAAATGTACATGCTTGTCTTCATGGTATGTATACATATTTTGTTACTTTTAGAACCACCTTTCTTTATTGAGAGTTTGGAGCCCATGGAAGTCACTGCAGGTGATGCAGTTTGTCTGAAATGCCAGATTGGTGGCACTCCTGAAATTAAAGTGTCATGGTTCAAGGCAGATGGCAAAGTGCGGTCTTCTCCAAACTGTAAGATGGAGTTCACCAAAGGCACTGCCTGTCTGAAACTAGCTAAAGTTGCCAAATCTGACATTGGTGAATACACATGTAAGGCAGAAAACAGCATAGGATTTGCATCTTCAAGCTGTCTCTTAACTGTACAAGGTGATGCTAACTTCTCTTCAGAGCTCTCTTAAATACCATAAATGTTTTGATTGCACTGCACACCAGTATCAATTTATTTTGCTAAATGTTTTGCTTTTCAGATGTGAAAACACCACCGTCTTTCCCTAAAAAGATTACTAGCATTACACAAATTGAAGGACAGCCTGTCCAGTTTGAATGTCGTGTTGCAGGATCTTCTCCTATGGAGATCTCTTGGCTCAAAGATGGTGAAGCTCTTAGGAGCGAATCAGAATACACAATGTCTTTTGATGATAACTCTGCTGTCCTAAAGATAGCCAAAGGTGAAATGAGACATTCTGGGGAATATACTTGTGTAGCAACTAATAGTGTCGGAACTGCTTCTTGTAGAGCCAAGCTCACCCTTCAAGGTCTGTTTATTTCTTTCATATTGTTCTCTGATTAAATGTGTTTCTTGTGTTGTGAAACACACTGAATTAAATGTTTTACCATGACTGTACAATTGTGCTGTTATTTCTATTTAACTCTACAGAGCCAAGATATCCACCTGTGTTTGATAAAAAGCTCATACCTGTGGATGTGACAGTGGGAGATACTGTAGAACTGGAATGCCACATGACGGGATCATTGCCAATAAAAATCACTTGGTCCAAGGATCACAAAGACATCCGCACAGGGGGCAATTATAAGATATCATGTGTGGATAACACCCCACATTTGACAATTTTGAAAGCTGATAAGGCAGACTCTGGTCGTTATTCTTGCCATGCTAGTAATGATATTGGAAAGGATTCTTGTTCCACAGAGGTTTCTGTGAAAGGTATTTTGTCACGGCTTTTCAGTGTGACTGTGTCTTCATTGTCTTGGGACTGACCTGTGGCTCTTTGTTTTTGCATTCTTCAGTTCTTTATGCCTTTGCATTAATGTTTTTCTTTGCTTGCAGTAGGCCAACAGGTGGCACTGTTGAGCATTCTTTTTTTTGCTTTATGCGCTTTAGGCGCAAGAACCACTTTCTGCCATCATCATGTATGTTCTGTCTAACAGCACCTCTCTTTGTTGTTCTTTCTATAGAACGGAAAATTCCACCTAGTTTTACCAAAAAGCCTTCAGCAATGATTGAGGACACTGAGGGCAAATTGGTGAAGATTGAGGGTCGTGTAGCTGGATCACAGCCCTTGACTGTCAACTGGTATAAAGATGGCACAGAAATCTTCACCTCTGACTTTTATGACATAACCTTCAAGAGCAGCTTGGCTGTCCTGAGCATTAAAAAATCTCAACTGTCAGATAGTGGAACATATATGTGCAAAATCTCCAACGAAGCGGGCACTGCCTCTTATGATGTGTCAGTTAACATTACAGGTATACAGCTGGTTTCTATGTCAAACTGTCTAGTTATAAATATGCTATTACTTAAAAAGTGCTGTTGCAGTACTGTGGTACAGAGACTGTATCAAATGGTAATTCCATTGGGGCTCAAATTCACTATTATTGGAAATACCTTAGAGTGCCATGTAATTAAGATTGTAATTTCATACTATTTTCTTGTATGAAAAAATCCTTTTATAAATGAGTCTGTATGTTAATATGCATGCATGTATGTATCAAAAAGTATTTAACATATGCTCATAATTACTGTATTTTCTGAATACAGAGCAAAAGGTACCACCAAGCTTTGACTTGCCTCTTAAACCGGTGACTTTGAGTGAGGGTGAAAAACTCACCCTCAGCTGTCATGTACGTGGATCTCCTCCTCTAAAGATTCAGTGGATGAAGGACAGACGAGAGCTTTCTTCATCTGGAAATACAAAGATCACATTTGTTGATGGCACTGCCACATTGGAGATGATCCGTGTATCTAAGACAGATACTGGAGATTATCTCTGTAAAGCAACCAATGAGGCTGGTAGTGAATTCTGCAAGTCTAAAGTCACTATCAAAGGTATTTTTTGTGTTTGTAAGGTACAATGTGTTTTATTGTCCAAGGTAATACTTTCTTTTTTGGCTGCTTTTCTTTTTCTTTTTTTATTTGCTTTATCCTAACTTTGCCATTCTGTTGGCTGTTTTACAATATTACAATCTTCTAATAATTATTATTCTTTAATTCTTTCATTAATCTGATTCTGTCTTCTGGTTCTTTCTTGGCCTGACAACAGATTACTTTTGTCAGGACAAGTACTTGCTTGTTGCTTACAAACTGGTCAAATCTGCTGCTTTGCAAATGTTTCTTTGGCATTCTTATTCATGCACCTGTTAGTAAAAAAGTAAACAGGTCTTGTGTTTTTGTTGTCTAAGATGTTTTAGACCTGGGTCTTGAATATCTTAAGTTAAAATATATATGTATCTCACTGCAATATTCCATCAAAAGTTTTAGAGAAACCAGGAGCTCCTGCCCCAGCACAGGCGGCCCCTTCACCACCAGAAGCAGTTAAAAAGCTGGACAACTTGTTCTTCATTGAGGAGCCAAAGAGTGTCCATATTGTAGAGAGTAAGTGACTCTCCTTTTCTTTTTTAAGAGGTGAAATGTAGTAAAATGTAGAAAATGTTTTATTGATGCTATGTGTGCTTTATGTTTTTGCAGAGGGTACAGCTACCTTCATTGCTAAAGTTGGTGGTGATCCCATTCCCAATGTGAAGTGGATGAAGGGCAAATGGAGGCAAATGACCCATGGTGGTCGAATCATTATTGAACAAAAGGGCCAAGAGTCCAAGATGGAGATCAAAGAGGTGACCAAATCTGACTCTGGTCAGTACAGATGTGTTGCTTCCAACAAACATGGAGAAATTGAGTGTAGCACCAACCTGAATGTTGATGAGAAGAAAGAGAAAGCTTTAGAAGTGGTGAAACTGAAGAAGTAAGTACCTATCTAATTGCAAACAACCCTTTAAGTCACCTCTTAACAAACATTAGTTATAGAAATAAATATATGACTGAATTAGTTTATAAATAATGATTGTTATTATATCAGCGTAACAGATAATTATAGATCAAAATTATATTGAATGATCTAATTAGTTATTTGTTTTGCATACATATAAGCAGTACAAGCTGTGAAACACTAATTTAGTGTGATGACTATTGAATGATTGCCTAAATTGTGTTGTTTTAACAGGACTCCATCAAAGCAGAAAAGCCCTAAAGAGGAAAAGGATATTGACATTGTTGAGTTGCTTAGAAATGTTGATCCTAAAGAGTATGAGAAATATGCTCGCATGTATGGCATCACAGACTACCGGGGTCTCCTTCAAGCTATTGAGTTTCTGAAGAAGGAAAAAGAACACGAAAGTGGAAGACCGGTAAGATTGATTCAGATAACAGTATAAGAGCATCACATATTTTCTTTTAGAAGACCAAGCATGTAACAATTTAGTGATTTATTTCTATGATATTTTGTTTTAAATCAAATTAACAGAGTGCACTTTAACTTTAAGCGTTTAACAAACATTTATTTGCCACATGATAATATACCTCTTAATTGATAGTGTTCATACTTTTACTTAAATTTAGCAACTCAAAGAATTAAAGCAAGGTTCTAGTGATATTTAACTTTCAGTAACTCACATTTCAAGCCAGGAATGAAAGCAAGTTATAGTAATTGTTTAAATGCTTGGATTTTTTTACATTTCAGGAAGTGGAAAGTGGTGCAAGAGAGTCTGAGGAAGATTTAGCTAAACTTGTTGCTGATTTGCAGAAGAGGATGGAACAAACAGAGGTTTGAAATCTAATTGTTTTTTGTATTAAATTCATGTTTTTACATACCTTTACATTAAGGTACACTGGGGCTAAAGGCCATCCTTGAGAACAAATGTGCTATTCACTTGGTCTAAAATGTATAATTGCAGAAAAATATATTTTTGGCAAGTGCTACGCCATGTTTTTATGCCATCTAGTGGTTTACATAAAAATGATTTTAAAGGCATCTCTTACCCCAGGCACCTTGAACCTTAACATTATACTGTATAACAGAAAATAAAACCAAGTGGCTTATGTTTGAAAGAATTATACCTCAAGCATACTTATCAAATAAAAAGGTTCGCAAATCTTATTGAATATTTAATGATACTCTGATATACTGTTAAAAATGAGACTTTCTGGTCATCAAACTTTAGTGAAAGATGTCTATAGTTAAACCACATGTGTCATTTGTAACATTATCTGCTTTAGACATCTTAGTTTTGTGTAGGTTATGCTGCCTGCAAGTGTATCTGGGAAGCCCATACCTCAGAGTTGGGCATTTGTTATTATGACAAGCTGGGCAAATAATACAGAAGCATCTTAAAGAAAACAGTATAAAAATTTAACATTTAACATTATACCCACTTCTGAAGAGAAAATTATGAAAATAATTATGAAACCATTTATTTATGCATGGTATCTTCAAAGCACTACATAAAGCAAACAGTCAGAGGAGCATTGAAGTACCTTGATTTATACATAGTGCCAAAATATAAAAAAAGAAATGTAAAATATCCATGCTAAACTGACTTTTTCCACAACACAGCCCAGTGCAATATAACAAGCAATGCAACAGCAAATCAAACAACTTTGTTTAATGTCCATGTAATGTAATTTTTTTTTGGCAGGTGGGGGATCCAGTATATGTCATTTACAGAGTTTTAATGTATTCTTTTCTTTTCTGTGCAGCCTGTCACTGTGATACATGATATCACGGACCAGACAACTACTGTCAAGAAGGAAGCTGTGTTTGAATGTGAAATCAAGATTAACTACCCCGAAATCACACTGTCCTGGTACAAAGGAACCCAGAAACTTGACAGTAGTGACAAGTATGACATCAAAATTGTGGGTGATCGTCACATCTTAAAGATAAAGGATTGTCAGATGAGAGATGAGGGCAATTATCGTATTGTGTGTGGCCCACATATCTCCAGTGCCAAACTGATAGTGCTTGGTATGTAGTAACATCATTTGAGTTTAGTGAAAGCACTAAACTATATCTTATACTGTACATTTTTACAATATTGACCTTTATTCTTTCTGCAGAAGCTGAAGTGGAACAGCGTATGCAGGATGTGGCTGGTAAGGAAGGCCAGACTTGTACATTGACTTGCCAGTTCTCTGTACCTAATGTAAAAACCCAGTGGTTTAAAAATGGGAAGCTTTTAGAGCCCCACAGCAGATACACATTTGCTGTGGCAAATTACACTCAGAAGCTCTCAATCAAAGATGTTAGACCTGAAGACCAAGGAGAATATACCTGCAAATATAAAAATCTTGAAACAACTGCAAATCTTTGGATCGAAGGTTTGTATAGATTCCCTGTCAGACTTACGCTTACTGTAAATTCTCTACTAACCTCTTTAATCATCATCTGTGACCTCTTCTTCTTCACTTCTCATGGAAAAACTCTTCTTTCTTTAAATGCCAGGGATATTTTTACATTTCCCTGGCTTTCTTTATCAAAAAAGGTTTCCACCTTAGGTTCTAGTCCTAATCATCCACATTGCGTTATCTTTTTCTAGCCGAGCAAATACATTTCACCAAACGCATCCAGAACATTGTGGTGCGAGAACATCAGTCAGCCACATTTGAGTGTGAGGTGTCTTTTGACAATGCTATTGTAACATGGTATAAGGACACTTGGGAGCTTAAAGAGAGTCCCAAATATACCTTCCAAAGTGAAGGGCGACGCCACTTCATGATCATCCGCAACGTTACCTCTGCCGATGAAGGTTTGTGGAGTTCCAGTGAAGGACCATTTTTCGTTGTAATAATATTACATAAAAACGCCCATTTAACCGAATGAATAATCCTTTAGGCGTGTACTCGGTCATTGTCAGATTGGAGCCCAGGGGTGAGGCTAAAAGTACAGCTGAGCTTTACCTGTCAGGCAAAGGTCGGTACAGCTGTCGTGCTCCAGAATTTACTTAACTAACAGTCCTTAAAATATGAAGCCTCCTTACAGTTATTTTTTTCTATTTTTTCTCAGAAATTGATATAGAAAGGGTACCTTATGGTAAGTATGTGACATTTTTTAAGCTTTTAACACCTATAGTGCATATTGACAGATTATTTCACCAGTTTATTAAATAAAACAAAATCTGTAAATATTAAATAATACTCACACAGACATCCCAGATACATCAATACAAGTGCCCGAAGCAGCTACATTAACCATTGAAGGTAAGGTTCAGATTTTAGTAAAATTACTTAGAAAAATACATAAACCTCTATTCTCAAAATGAGTGATAGTTACTCACACATTTATTATTTTTAATAAGCTGAATCCTCCATGGAATATTACCATTCAGAAGAAAAAATGGAAACACAAGGTAAACTGCATAATTATGAGAATAAAACTTTTTCGCATCACCCCAACTGACAAAAGTTAATTCACTATGAAAATCATTTAACTTAATCTTTTTTAACCATTTACTGTATCTGTTCGACAACAAAAGAAATTAAAAGGAATAACATTTTTCTTTAACAGTTTTGTTTTGTGTCTTTCCCAACATCTTGCGTGAAATAACGAAATAACATCAATATTTGAAGTATTCGTCTTTGGACACGTGTAACAACTTTTTACCCTTTACCAGAGTATGTGAGCTGGACAGTGGAGAGTGTTGTAGAGGAAATATCAGTCACAGGTATTACTGAGAGCTTTTGAGTCTACACATATATTTTCTAACCCTCTTTCCACTTTTCTTTGCCAAATAATATATTTATATGTCTTGTATGTATTTGTGTCATTCATTTTAATGCCTGTATCTTCATTTGTTTTCATTCTGTCCATCCAAAGTACCATTAAGTTTTGCTGTTTATGCGGTTGTGTTTTGTCAGTTATTTTCCAGTCTGACTTTGTTTATCTGTGTGACTTTACCAACGTGAATATTTCTGAACTTATTAAGTTTTTGTGTCTCCATAGTCTCCATTTTGTTTCTCCATAGTCAGTTTTTATGGTAATTAGGGTGATTTATTCTAAGGACTTTCTTTGTCTCATCAGCCCCAAGGGTCCCGATTGAAGAGGCTGTTGTTAGAAAAACCCTGGGAATGAGAGAGGAGGCTCCAACGACAGGTACAGAAAGAGAAATAGCTTGCTGCTTTGCTTCTTGTTGGCAAACAGGTTTACGTCATTTCATTACTTTTGTCATTTTTATGTGTCTCTTTGTAAATATATGTGTCTACTTTCACGTAAATTTGTTTTGTCATACATTATCAGTGTTGTGTGCTCTTAATGTTTGCAATATTTGCTTCTTTCCAAATAAATGAACATTTTTTGTATAAAAATACATTTTAAAATACAACATTATGCATATATTTATATTTTGCATTTCTTTTTTGCTCTTTGAATTCTTAATTTCAATAATGTTTCTTAATTTCAATAATTTTCTTAATTTAATAATTCTAAACTGCACTGTGTGGATGGATCAGTTTGTCTGTGTTAATGTCAGTGATAATCTTTGTAATTCTTGCACTAATGCTTATGCACGATGGCTTTCAAAGCTGAAGCTACTAATAATTATAGAGTTAACTTTTCTTAATATTCTCAAAGAATTCGAGGAACCTGAGCCATCTAAACCAGTGGAATTAATTCCTGAAGTACCTGTGAAAGGTATGCAAATGTCTGTCAAAAGTGCTCAAGTGCTGTTTAGTGTCTATAAATTGATGTTTTAATAAATTTTTTTTGTGTCTGTAAGGCTCTTTATAAACATTATTCCTGTTCTATCTGTGATGTTAATTTTCTGTTGTAGTTTTATTTATTTGTTCTATGTCCAATTAAATACTCTTACAACACTTATAATTATTTTTGCCCAAAAAGCCAAAAAGCCTGTTGAAGAAATAGTTACTGCAGTTACATTGCCAGAGCCAATTGAACCCCCCAAAGCAAAAGGTATGAAAAGAACACATCATTATTTTCTGTTCTGTCTTACGTGCATATGCCTTTTAAGTGAATCAAATTCTTTTAAGTCCTCTTGTGAATCCACAGTAGACGCTTTGCTTAAATGTTTATGTTATTGCAGCAACATATTGTGAACAAATTGATATTTGTGTCTTGTTTAATTTCAGATGTGACCTTCTTAATTTTGTTGATTGATGTTAATTGGTGTTAATTGGTTTGTGTTCTTAATCTTACTGCACCTTGAACAGCATTGGTCAAATCTTGTGTCTGTCCTTTTTTATTTGTCTTGTCTTTCTTTTCTACACTTCTGTTTTTATTCATGCCTTAACTCTTCTGAAACTCTACAAATGTACTAATTCCAAAAATATGTTATATGAAGAAGTGCAACAGCCAGAAGCATCTGTAGCTCCTTTGCCTTCTGCACCTAAACCTGAAGAGCCTAAACCTGCACCAAAGACTAAGCCTGAACTTAAACCTGAGCCAAAGCCTGAGCCCACGCCTGTGAAAAAACCTGAGCCACCAACAGCCAAAGGTACTGTTAATTGTTTATACTTCATGTTGTGTGGGATTCTTGTTTTTCATATAACGTTTGTTGTTGCAATTGTCCAGCTTCCACTAGGAAGTGCATTGAATGTGACACTGTGTGTTCTTTGATGTGTGCTTTTGAAAATTAAACCTTGCCTAAATACCTAAATACAATGCATGTTCTTTGAAGTTCTTGTGGAGGAAAAGCCAAAACCAACAATTCCAGAACCACCAAAGAAAGTGCCAGCTAAACCTGAACAAGCCATAGCTGTTCCAGTGGAAGAACCTCCAAAGAAAGGTACTTTATAGACTCACTTTGTTTCTGTTGTATGTATGTTCCTTTATTTAGAAAACAAATTCTTATATGGAACACATGACTTACAATGTCTTTTAATTCAATGTCTTTATCCTGAAATATATCCTAACTGGTTTTTGTTGAATTCTTCTTATTATGTACTGTTCATTGCATACATTGTATTTTGTGTGGGTTTCTTGGGTTGCATATACCTGTGTTTGATGTGCAGTTGTCCAGCTTCTGTTAAGAAGTGTGTTATATGTGACACTGTTTGTTCTTTCATGTATGCCTTTGAAAATAATTAAACCATACAATGCATGTTCTTTAAGTTCTTGTGGAGGAAAAGAAACCAAAACCACCAGTTCAAGAACCATCTAAGAAAGTGCCAGCTAAAGCTGATGAAGCTCTTGCAGTTCCAGTAGAAGAACCTCCAAAAAAAGGTATAGGTTCACTTTTTGTAGGTAGGGCTGTGTTCCTTTTTTACTATTTTGAGGAACACATGGCTTTTATGTTAATGTGTTTGTTCTACATTATTACTGTTTGTTTTTGTTGTTGATGTACTCTCATTATGTTTAATGTTTGTTGTTTATATTGTATATTCTTTTTATATACCTGTCTCAGTTGTTGTAACTGTCCACTAGGAAGCATGTTTTATGTGACATTGTGTTTGTTCTTTGCCATGTGCTTTTGAAAATGAATCTTTAAACCATGCAATGCATGCCCTTTAAAGTTCTTGTGGAAGAAAAGAAGCCAGAACCACCAAAGAAACTGGCAGCTAAACCTGAAGCCATTGCAGTTCCAGTGGACGAACCTCCAAAGAAAGGTATAGATTCACATTTTGTGCTGTTTTCTATTGTATGTGTGTTTATATCTTATAGCCACACTCTTATTAGGTACACATGAATATACATTGGCTTTTTTGTTAATGTCTTCGTCCTGCAGTATTACTTTAATTTTGTACACATATTATGTATTCTTGTGTATGCTTAATTGTTTTGGCTTCAGGTTTTCATATACTGTACCTGTCTTTGTTGTGCAATTGTTCAGCTTCCATTAAGAAGCATGTTATGTGTGATATTATGTGTTCTTTCAAGTGTGCAAGTGTGAGTCTTTAAACCATACAATGCATGTTCTTTAAAGTTCTTGTGGAGGAAAAGCCAAAACCTACAATTCCAGAACCTCCAAAGAAAGTGCCAGCTAAACCTGCTGAAACAATTAAAGTTCCTGAGGCAGAACCTCCAAAGAAAGGTATAGACTCCCCTTTTGTATGTAGGGATCATTTCTGTGTTTATCTTTATTAATTTGCCACACTCTTCTGATGAACACATGACCTTAAAGTGGCATTTGTTAATGTTTTCTGCCTGCAATTGTATTGGGCTTGAGCGTATGTCTTTATTGGGTACTGTTCTTTAAAGTTCTTGTGGAAGAAAAGAAACCAAAACCAACAATTCAAGAACCACCAAAGAAACCCCCATCTAAACCTGAGCAAGTGATTACAGTTGAAGAACTCCCAAAGAAAGGTATAGATGCATACTAGGTTTAGTATATAAGTCTGTTTTCTGTTGTATGTTTGTTTCTTTATTAACTAGCCACACTCTTATGAGGAAGACATGACTTACAGTGGGTTTTGTTTGTTACTGTCTTTGTCCTGCAATGTTATTGGGGTTGAGTGTATTCTCGGTAGCTTCTACCAGATCTTTTACATCTTATCTCTTGGTTTCTTATGTATCTTAGGTCTTTTATATTTAAATAATCTTTCACTCATCTTGTCTCACTCTTAATACAGTGCGATTTGAAGCATTGTTCTTAACTTTAATATTCTTTCTAAGTACAAGAACCTTCCAAGAAGCAAGAGGCCCCTTTGCTATTGGCTAAACAGAAAGAAGACTTGACAGAGGAAATAGGTTATAAGAAAACAGATACTGCTGTTCAAAAATTAGAAGATAAAGAGCACAAAGTGCAGAAGCAAGAGACTGTTGCTGTTCTTAAAAAAGAAGAAATGATAGACAAATTGCCTACAAAAGAGACTGTTCCTATCCATCAAAAGGAAGACAAGAAAGAGGTCCCCCTTCCTCCTAAAAAGGAGGAAGTTGTACCTCAAAAGAAAGATGTTCCTCTTCCTGCTAAACAGGATAAGGAAATATTACCTAAAATGAAAGAAGTTCCTCCTCCTCCTAAAAAGGATGAAGTTGCACCTCGAAAGAAAAAAATTCCTCTTCCTGCTAAAAAGGCTGAGGCAATTGAACCTAAAAAGAAAGAGTTTCCTCTTCTTCCTAAACAGGAGGAAATTAAACCTAAGAACAAAGAGATTCTTCTTCCTCCTGAAAAGGATGAGGCAATTGAACCTAAAAAGAAAGAGGTTCCTCTTCTTCCTAAAAAGGAGGAAATTGAACCTAAGAACAAAGATATTCCTCTTCCTGCTGAAAAGGATGAGGCAAGTGAACCTAAAAAGAAAGAGGTTCCTCTCCTTCCTAAAAAGAAGGAGGAAATTGAACCTAAGAAGAAAGAGATTCCTCTTCCTCCTGAAAATGATGAGGCAATTGATTCTAAAAAGAAAGAGGTTTCTGTTCCCCTTAAAAAGGATGATGAAATATTACCTAAAACAAAAGAGGTCCCTCTTCCTTCTAAAAAGTATGAAATTGTACCTCAAAAGAAAGAGACACTTCCTATACAAATTTCAGAGAAGAAAGAAGAAAAAGAAATTTTCTTCATGGAAGAGATTACACGTCTACAGAAGGAAGTAATGACTCCTGTGCAAATTGTAGAACTGAAAGAAGAAAGAGAAGAAATTTTCTTCAGAGAAGAAATTGCACATCTACAGAGGGAAGTATCCTTTAAAACAAAACTCGAAGAGAAAGAAGATATTTTACCTAAAAAGATAGAAGTAGTTTCTCTCACTAAAAAAGAAGAGGTCATAATGCCTCAAAAGAAAGAAGTTCCTCTTCCTGCTAAAAAAGATGAAGAAATTGTACCCCAAAAGAAAGAGGTGACCCCTACAAAAGGTACAATGATCTCAGGCAACATCTTCTCTTGCTTTATGCCTTCCTGTCTTTGAAATGATTTTTATTGAACTTCTTTTTATTTTATTGGAGTAATTTCTTTGTATTTGTGTAGTCCCTTATGTTTGTCACTTGTCCTGCTCTAGTTTGCTCTTATTTTTGTTCATTAACCTCTTACCACTCGCTAGAGTGATCTCTTGATCTTAAAGATTTGAATCTTACATATTTCATACTCTCTTAAGTTGCTTTGGATTCAACAAGGACAAAATCTACAACAGAAGGACCGCAAAGAAAGCAGGATATAGTTCTTTTTCTGCCGAAGAAATATAAGAAGACTGAAGGTACATAATTCAAGCACCATTGCAGTCTTTGTAATCTATTTTCTCTTGAACATCATCTTTGTCTTCATATTGTTAAAATCCCATCACGTTTACTAAGTGCAGCAAGCTTTAAAGTTAATTTCTCCAGATTCATCTCTTAATTTTACGTTTGTTAATTTTATTATTATTTCTCTGAAGAAGTACACATGCGATTCAAAATGTTTAGTATTAAGCGTACCCCTTTGGTATATTTAGAAGAAGAATTAAAAAATTCTTTCTATTGTCAATCAATCTCCTGGTTCAATTGTTGGATACAAATTTTTTATCGCATCCAAGATCTTCAAGAATCCATTTCTGTCTGGAGGAAGGATGAAGCCACACCATCAGACAATCAGAAAAATGCAGTGAAGTCATTTCTTTTGGAAGGAGCGTCAAAAGAGGATATCACTCATCAGAAAGCTCAAAAGACATCACAAACAGAAATGCTGTTTGACAGAAAACATAGCAAAGAAATTGACACTTTACAAATTTCTAAACTGGGGGATTCTTCAAAAGAAAGTGTATTGTCTTCAGAAGAATTTAGAATGATTGAAACATTTTCTGGTGCTGAAGCATCTAGAACACTTGAAATAACAGGTAAGATAAAAAATAAAAATAAAAATGACATACCGTGCTTAAATTATGATTGTGAAATTGTAGCTATGGTCACTGAGAGTTTTAGGGGATTTGTACTATTTATACTCTCTGTAATCAGTGAACTCCAATTTCAAAATCATAAAACAAACAAAATTGGTTTCAAAGACTGAGGCAATATTAATTCTTCCACATTCTCCTTTTACAGAAGCTTTTTTTGAACAAAATTCTTTTAAAGTGCAAGAACCTTCTAAGAAGCCAGAGTTTGTTCTGTTATTGTCTGCAGAGAAAGGGGATTTAATTGAGGACATGGATCATAAAAACCTAGTTGCTGCAGATAGTAAATTAGACGTTAGAGAAGAAAAAGTACCTCAGAAGAGAGAGACTGATGCTGGTCCCAAAAAAGAGATTTTTGCTACCCCTAAAAAGAAAAAAATTGTACCCCAAAAGGATGAAATTGTACTTCAGTTAGAAAAGTTTGATATTTCTGGTGAAAAGGATAAGGCTTCTCCAAAAGAAGAATTAACGGTTCAAAAGAAAGAGGTTCCTCTTGCCCATGTAAAGGCAGATAAAATTGGACCTCAGAAGAAAATGGTTCCACCTCCCCATAAAAAGGAAAAGGAAATTTCCCTTCAAAAGAAAGAGGTTTCTCTTCCTGCTAAACAGGACGAGGAAATGTTAACAGTAAAGAAAGATGTTCCCCCCAGGAAAGATGAAAAAATTGTAGTTGATAAGAAAAATATTATTCTTCCACCCAGAAAGGATGAGGAAATAGTGTCTAAAAATAAAGATGTTTCTCTTTCCTATAAAAAGGAGGAGGAAATTGTGTTTGAAAGAAAAGAGATGGTTTTTCCTACAAGAAAGGTTGAGGAAATTTGTCCTAAAAACAAAAAAGTTCTTGCCCATAAACAAAACGATAAAACTGCACCGCAAAAGAAAGAGGTTCCTCTTCCTGCTGAACAGAATGAGGAAATGTTATGTAAAAATAAAGATGTCTCTCCAAAAATAAACAAGGATATTTCCTTAAAAAAGAAAGAGGTTTCTCCAAAAGAGGAAGATAACATTTTATCTAAAAAGAAAGAGGTTCCTCTTCCCCTTAAATATGAAGAGGAAATTGCACTTCAGAAGAAAGAGCTTTCTCTTCCTGCTAAACAGGATAGGGAAATGTTACTTAAACAGAAAGATGTTCCTCCCAGAAAGGATGAGGAAATATTGTCTAAAAATAAAGATGTTTCTCTTCCCTATAAAAAGGAGGACATTGCACTTCAAAAGAAAGAGTGTTCCTTTACTGCTAAATGGGATGATAAAAAGTCGCCTAAAAAGAAAGATATTCCTCCCATAAAGGAGGAGGAAATTGTATTTGAAAGAAAAGAGATGGTTTTTCCTACAAGAATAGTTGAGGAAATTTGTCCTAAAAACAAAAAAGTTCTTCCTGCCCATAAAAAAGAAAATAAAATTGCACCTCAAAAGAAAGAGGTTCCTCTTCCTGCTGAACAGAATGAGGAAATGTTATGTAAAAAAAAAGATGTCTCTCCAAAAATAAACATGGATACTCCTCCTAAAAAGAAAGAGGTTTCTCCAAAAGAGGAAGATAACATTGTATCTAAAAAGAAAGAGGATCCTCTTCCCCTTAAATATGAAGAGGAAATTGCACTTCAGAAGAAAGAGCTTCCTCTTCCTGCTAAACAGGATAGAGAAATGTTACTTAAACAGAAAGATGTTCCTCCCAGAAAGGATGAGGAAATATTGTCTAAAAATAAAGATGTTTCTCTTCCCTATAAAAAGGAGGAGGACATTGCACTTCAAAAGAAAGAGTGTTCCCTTACTGCTAAATGGGATGATAAAAAGTCACCTAAAAAGAAAGATATTCCTCCCATAAAGGAGGAGGAAAGTGTATTTGAAAGAAAAGAGATGGCTTTTCCTACAAGAAAAGTTGAAGAAATTTGTCCTAAAAACAAAAAAGTTCTTCCTGCCCATAAAAAGGAAGATAAAATTGCACCTCAAAAGAAAGAGGTTCCTCTTCCTGCTGAACAGAATGAGGAAAAGTTGTGTAAAAAGAATAATGTCTCTCCAAAGATAAACAATGATATTTCCTTAAAAAAGAAAGAGGTTACTCCAAAAGAGGAAGATAACATTTTATCTAAAAAGAAAGAGGTTCCTCTTCCCTTTAAATATGAACAGAAAATTGCACTTCAGAAGAAAGAGCTTTCTCTTCCTGCTAAACAGGATAGAGAAATGTTACTTAAACAGGAAGCTGTTCCTCCCAGAGAAGAGGAAACTGTATTTGAAAAGAAAGATGTGGTTCTTCTTCCCAGAATTGATGATGGAAAACTGCCTAAAAAGAAGGAAGTTCTTCTTTCGTCTAGAAAAGATAAGGATATTATATGCAAAAAAAAAGATTTTCCTCTTTCTGATAGAAAGGATGAGGATACTGCTCCTGAAAAGCAAGATATTATTTGTCCTCCCAAAATGAATGAGGAAATATTGTTTAAAGAGAAAGAGATTCATGTACTCTCTAAAATAGAAAAAGAAATTGTGTCTGAAAACGAAGAAGTTTGTATTCTTCCCAGAAAAGACATTTTACCAGAGTCTTACCTCCCTAATAAAAAAGTTGTAGTTAAAAAGAAAGAGATTCCTCTTCTTCCTGAAAAGAAGGAGGAAAATGTATTTCAAAAGAAAGAGTCTCCTCTTCCTCGTAAAAAGGATGACGATACAGTAAATCAGAGTGAAGACATATCTTCCACAGCGCAAGCTGTAGTTTCACTGAAAAGGAAGCAGGTGGTCAGTCTTTCTAATATAGAAGAAACTGTGCCTCAGAGGAAAGAGAAAACCCATCCACTAATTCTGAAAAAGGAGGAGGAAAGTACACTTAAAACACCAGAAGTTACTAACTTCTTTGATAGGGAAGAAATCCCACACAAGAAAGAAGTGCCCCACTTAATTAAACTGGAAGAGAAGGAAGATAATTTGCCAAAAAAGGAGGTTGTTACAATTCCTAATACAGAGGAACTTATGCACGGGAAGAAAAGAGTCATTTCTGAGCATAAACCACAGGGGAAAGATGATGCTCAGCCTAAAAAGGAAAATGTTGCTGTCACTAAAAAACCTGATGCTATAGTACCTCAAAAGAAAGAGGTTATTCTTCAATCTAAAAGGCTTGAAGAAAATATTACACAAAAGAAAGAGGCAACCCCTACAAAAGGTATAACGGCATCAAACAGCATATAGTTGTCTATTTCTCTTGCTTTTTTTAGTGACCAAAACATTTTTGAATTTTTTTTTTCGGACTAACCTCTTCTTTGTCCTGTCTTGAAGTCTTAAATAATGTTACAGCCACTGTGTCTCTGTTTTGTGTGTAGAAATATTTTATATTATGTTTGTTGAATCTGATGGTAAAATTACAAAAATTAGGTTCGAGGTTATAATGTACAATTTTATTTGTGATGTAAAGTAGCAGAACCAGAGAAGAAACCATCTCCTGAAAAGATACTATCTCCAGAGAAGACACCTCTTTCTGTGAAAGAAGTCACAGCCCCAAAAGGTACAGAGTACTGTGGGGATTCTTTAGCAAACTCTTTTATGATATTATGGTCTCTTTTTGTTGTGTGTCCTGCTTTTGTCAACTCAGATCTTTTATGTATATATTGTTGTATTTCATTTTTTTTGGTCAAAGTTTTACTGTTGGTTCACTGCCACTTAATACTGTAACGACTTGATTTCTTTCATAATAACATCTTAAAATTTGTAAATTTTTTCAGTTGAAAAGAAACCATCTCCAGAACCTGAAAGAAAGAAGGAACCTTTGCCGCAGGCAAAGAAAATTTCCCCAGAAGGTACTTTTTTTGCTTGTGATATGTTTGTTTTTCTTTAGCACATCCTAACCTCAATAGAGGGCCTTAATACACTTAACATTTGCTTTCCTGTTTTTATGTTGTTCTGTATCATTTATGTGGTGTGTGTCATTGTAACAAAACATCTTAATGACAGAAGGTTCATGCTTAGTGAACCACTCTTATTTAGAAAAATAACTTGTCACAATGTTTTGTTGTTATACCTCTTAGAGGGGCTAAAACTTGTTTTGTTAAGTCTAAAAACGCATGTCATTCTTGTTGTTTGCGTGAGTGAATTCTTAATACAATCAAATTTTCACATGAAATATCTTCATATTTTCTTCAAATAATTACTTAAAATATAATGTGAATCACTTCATATTTTCTGTCATACATGTTATATTTGTGCGTCTGTCTGTAATTCTTGATGGAAGTGTAAAAGATTCTGTTCTTTCATTGCGTTATCTTCAATATCTTTCAACTTGAATTAATGCCAAAAACACTATTTTAAGTTAAAGAGATCGAAAAGAAAGCTGAAGATAAACTCATCCCTAAGCCCAAGGAAGAGAAGATAATTCCAACAAAAGGTATTATGGTCTGCATCCGTGTACTGTGCTAAATGGTATGTCTAGTTTAGAAACCTCATCATGTCTTTGACATTTCTTTTGAAGTACCTACACCTAAAGAACCAGAGAAACTAAAGCCTGCTCCAAAGGAAGAACCAGTACCAATTGTCGAAGCAGTGGAAGGTACTCAAGCTTAAACTCTTCTTCTTAAAGTATATACTCCCTTTGTTTATAAAATATCTTTGGGCAATTATCTTTATTGAAAAAAGTTTGTTAGTAACAGGTAGGTCACAATCTTATTCTGAGTGTGTTTTCTTAATCTTTTTTTGTAAATTCTTTCTTAATTTTAGTAAGGTGTGTGGTAATGTCTGTCAATGTCTGTCATGTATGTGCTTCTGGTATGTGTAAGCTATTAAGTGATCCTTACAGCATCCCCTTTCCACTTAATGAAAAGGCATGTCTTCTTTATCTCTCAGCAGTTTAACTGACAACCAGTTACTCACAGAAGAGCATAAAATGCTATGTATACCAAAACAGCTTCACATTATAAACCAAAAATGCCCCTAAAACTTTTTCTAAACAATATGATCAGTTTCTTTGCACTACATGAAAAAATATTGTTGTTGTGACTTGTTTTAACCATTTGTGACAACTTTTCTAAATCAGATGGTGAAAAGGGACCAGTTTCTGCACCTGCTCCAGGAAAGAAAGGTAAGAAAATAATTACATTCTTAAAAATGTAAATCTTTTCTCACAGATGGCGAAGCCTTCTCAAATTATATGTTCTCTTTGGTTATATTTGTAATATTTTTGGGGAATTGAATTTTGTTGTGTGTATTGAAATGTTTTATGTTGTCAGTACAATCTTTGTTGGTTCGTCTGTTATTGATTGTGTCCTATAGTCTTTTGTTATGTTTTGTCTTGTTTTAGTTTGTTTTACTGGCAAAAGTATGTCAGTGTGTTTAATGCGACGTGTTTATGGTTGTTTTTATGTATTGTTTGCTTTATAATGGCATACATTTCCAAATCTAAAGGCAAAGTTCTTAAATTGAAGCAAGAAGAGGGAAAATTTGAAATTCCAACCTTAAAGAAAGCTACAAGATTGTCCAAAGATAAAGACGAAGATCAGGAAATGGTAAAACTGAGGAAAGTGCTCAAACCACAAGAGGAGGAATATGAAGAGGGTCCAAAAGTGTATGCTGAGGCTCATACTGAAGTTATGATAACTGAAAGTTATGAGGCAGAAATGCATTATGAGACTTATGAAGTGACCAAGAGAGTTGAGAAAATTCAACCCGAGGTAGACAAACATTTTTCCGATGAACCTGATCAAGTACCACCTGAGATAAATCCAGAAGCTCAATTAGAAGAAAAAGCAAAAAAGACACCAATTGCAAAGGTTCCAAAGAAAGATACACCAGAGGAACCTAGCTTAGCACTAAAAAAGGTTAAAAAGTTACCAGTAGACACAAAAGTAGAAGACTCTATCAAATTAAAACCATTTGAGAAACCTGTAAAACCTCCAACTGAAATTGAAAAAGACACTAAAAAAGAAGATAAAGGCAGAGAACCTATAAGTTATGACAGAAGTAGGGAACCAATTACCTTTGAGAAAGGAGACAAACCTGAAAAGGATAAAAAGCCAAAAGAATCTGATGTCATCACAAAAAAAGAAGAGCCCCTTTTTCCTGACAAAAAGGTGCCAGATGAAGTTGCTGTTAAGCCTGTAACCAGACCTCCCAAAGAGGAAGCACCTACAGAGCCTGAAGAAAAATTAATTAAAGGTAAAGGTAAAATTCCACCTAAAGATCAGGAGCCTGAAATGGTTAAACTAAAACCAATTCCGAAGAAACCTTCAGCTGGATCACCAAAAGAAAAGGAGGTTGCAGAGCCAAAGGAACGAAAACCAATTGAGCTGTCACCACTTACTAGGTCACCAAAAGATCAAATTAAAACAGAACCAAGTATTCCGCCAAAAAGAGTTGACAGTAAGGAAACTCCAGATAAAGCTAAAGAGGTTGAGAAGATACCAACGACTGTACCTGCAGAAGACAAAAAGATACCACCTAAAAAGGTTACGCCAATAAAGAAGGAGATTACGCCAAAGGAGAATGAGAAAAAGCCATTAGTCATCAAAAAGGGCATTTTGCCCAAAGAGGCTGAGGAGAAAGAAGACGTAATTCTAAAACCTGTTGAGCGTCCAAAGAGTGGAGAAGAGCCTAAAAAGATTCCTTCGCCTAAGGTTGAAAAACCAAAACCAACTGAACCAGTCTCTGTGCAGAAGAAGCCAAGTGAGGATTTGGCAAAGAAGCCCAAGGTTTCACCCAAAGACTCAATTGAAGCTGTTATTTTAAAGAAAGTGCCTCAAACGGCTTCACCTACGGAGGACAAATCTGAAGCAACTCCTCAGATCACTGAAAGAGAGAAGGTTCCAGCCCTAAAGGAGCTGTCTCCTGGAGCTGTGGAGTTAAGAAAAATGTCAACTCAGTTCGAAGAAGAAGTATTTGAAGAAGAGGTTGAAGCTGAATATGAAGATGACGAAGAAGCATGGGGATGGGAGATTGCTTCTCGAGAGAGTTATGGCTCAGAAGGCTCTGAAGAAAGGTATTTGGAGGAAGGTGCACTTGAGACTCCTGGGATGCCAGGGGGTAGACGAGGTGAGAGGGTGGCTGTGAACTACACCAATGAATGCCTCATTTTCCGTGCTATGGAATCCAGCTCCCTATTGTTTTTTTTTTCACCCTAGATAATTTCCATGTCTACATTCATGTTCATCCACATAAAACTGCTAAATCTTGTCTGCCTCCTTCTTCATCTTCTTCAGTCTTCATTGTGGCATGTGTGTTTTCAGTCTTTTCATCTTGTTCGTTGTTTATCTGTGTGTCTTCATTGATCTACGAAATATAACCACTGATGGTAAAAATAGTCATTGCATTGGGATCACAATTTGTCATCTAACTTCTCATTAATTGGCAGCATGATTCTATCATCTACATGACCCTTCATTCCCATGTTTAATATTTATCCTTTGTTTTAAGTGTTTGTTAAGTACTGGACATTTTAATTTAACTTAAAATACATGTTCCATGTTCATGAATTAGAAGTAATTTATTTTTGTTTTGTACAGAGGGGAAGCCTAAAGAGGAAGTTGGAAGAGGCAGAGGCTTAAAACGTAGGTTGATTTATTAAAGCATGATTTTTTTATCCTTCAGCAATTTTTAGCTTTACATTATACATTACTCATGACAGTTTAGCCAAAAAAGGTATGCAAATCTTACTATGTGTATAAGTATTTTTTCCATTTAAACATCTTTTTGCATTACAGCAAGACAAACTCCATCTCCTGGTGATGCTGGAAGGGGTAGAGGGCTAAAGCCTGGTGCTGGTGGTGACAAGCCTCCAGGAGAATCACCATTTGGTTTCCAGCTAAAAGCTGTCCCCTTGAAGTTTGTGAAAGAGCTGAAAGATATTGTGTTGCAGGAGGCTGAGTCCATTGGCTCCTCCGCTGTATTTGAGTGCCAGATCTCTCCATCTACTGCTATCACCACCTGGATGAAAGATGGAAGCAATCTAAGGGAAAGTCCAAAGCACAAATTCACATCTGATGGCAAAGATCGCAAACTGGCTATTATTGATGTTCAGCTTTCAGACACTGGGGAGTACACATGTGTTGCAAAGCTTGGCAACAAGGAGAAGACTTCAACAGCTAAACTTATTGTTGAAGGTACTGCATTGATTATGAGTAAAAACTTTGAATATACAAGCTTAGTCTTGTTCAAATATATATAAAAAAACTATACCCAATGTATTGAGATGTTCCTCTGTTTGGTTTTCATCTAATAGAGTTACCAGTGAAGTTCACAAAGAATCTGGAGGAGGAAATGTCTGTAATTAAGGGACAGCCAATGTACTTAACCTGCGAGTTGAGCAAAGAAAGGGATGTTGTTTGGAAGAAAGACGGAAAAGAGCTCAAGCTAATTCCTGGCAAAATTCAAATCAATGTTATTGGATTGCAGCAGTCTGTGACAATCCAAGATGCAAATGACAATGATGCCGGTGTTTACACTTGCGAATGCGAGAACATCAAGACACAAACCAGCGTCAAAGTCATTGGTATGCGTATGACTAACTTTATGGTCATTTATATTAGTTTTTAATTGCTCTTTACCAAACCACAAGTAAACCAAATATTAACCTTTGCAGAAATAATCAGAGATTGGTTAACAAAACCTTTGAGGGACCAGCATGTGAAACCAAAGGCTACTGCCACATTCAAGTGCGAGCTGTACAAGGATACTCCTAACTGGAAGTGGTTCAAGGGAGATGAAGAAATTCCCACTGACCCTACAGATAAGACTGAGGTGAAAAAGGTTGGAAAGGATATGACTCTTACAATCAAGAATGCTCAACCTGGTGATGTTGGAGAATATGCTATTGAAGTTGAGGGTCGCAGATATGCAGCAAAACTCACTCTTGGAGGTGTGTTAGGCAGCGTTATGAGTTATTGCATTAATACATTTTTTTTTGTATTCCCTTAAATGCCCTTTTTGTATTTCACAAATATAGAGCGTGAAGCTGAGATCTTGAAGCCTCTTGCGAGTGTAGAGGTGGTTGAGAAAGAAGAGGCCAACTTCGATACTGAAATTTCAGAAGATGATGTGCCTGGAGAATGGAAACTTAGAGGGCAGGTTCTGACAAGATCACCGGTAAGATTGCATATTGTTAAAAAAGGCATTGCTCTTTATAGGCTATTTTACAATAGTAATTGCAATTTTCTTTTGTCCCAAGACGTGTGATATCAGAGCTGAAGGAAATAAAAGGTTCCTTACCTTGAAAAATGTTCAACTTGACCAGGCTGGAGAAGTCTCATACCAAGCTTTGAATGCCATCACTACTGCAATGTTAACGGTCAAAGGTATGTTGTTGATGAGCATAAAAATGCATGTCGAAACAAGAAAAGGAGTATTTAAAAAATAAAGAGGGTGAAAATAATTATCTTGTGATAACTGTTATTCACACCCATAGAAATTGAAATGGACTTCACAGTCCCATTAAAGGATGTTACTGTGCATGAAAAGAAACAGGCAAAGTTTGAGTGCACGATTACAAAAGATGTGCCTAAAGTCATGTGGTTGAGAGGATCTGATATTATAACACCAGACCAAAAATATGATATCATTGATGATGGAAAGAAACACATGTTGGTCATAAACCACTGTGAATTTGAGGATGAGGGAGAATATACTATTGAGGTCTTGGGTAAAACATCAACAGCCAAACTGACAGTTGAGGGTAAGTTTTCATTCAAGCTATGCTTCAGTCATCATGGGGTCTTCTGAAAATGAATTTGTTCACAAAATCACCAAGCTAAAATGGTTTTGTAATGGATTAACAAATTATAGGTATGCGTCTGAAATTCATCTCACCGATAGCGGATCAAACTGTTAAGGAAGGTAAAACAGCTCGGTTTGAGCTTGAATTGTCCCATGACAATGTACCAGTGACATGGTACAAAAATGAAACAAAACTGCATCCGAGCAGAACTGTACTTACGCATGTTGATGGAAAGAAACATATATTAGAAATCAAGAATGTCACACTAGATGATACTTGCCAAATAAAAGCAGAGGCTAAAGGATTATCAACTACAGCAAACCTGACGGTTCTAGGTAACATTTTATTATTATTATTATTATTATTATTATTTTGATGATAATGATGCTGGTAGTATTGGTGGTAAGATAATTAATCCTGAAATCTGTAATCTCAGTTTGTTTGTACACAAGCTGTTTTATCTCACAAACAGTACATTAGGTCCTCTGAACTTTATTTTTTCTATTTTAATCTAGAGGGAGATGCCTACTTCACAGTTAAACTGCAAGATTACACTGCAGTTGAGAAAGATGAGGTCAATCTGGACTGCGAGCTCAGCAAAGATGTTCCTGTGAAATGGTTCCACAATGAGACTGAAATTAAAGCCTCCAAGATGGTTACCATGAAAGCTGAGGGTAATAGAAGAATCCTAAACATCAAGAAAATTGAGGACAAAGACAAAGGATTATATGTTTGTGACTGTGGAACAGACAAGACTTTGGCAACCATGAACATTGAAGGTCAGTGATCAATGTTATGCCCATGAAATGTAAATGTGTTTTTGTTTGTTGTTTTTTTTTGGCTTCAGATTGATCTACACACCTACCTGAAAACTTTCAGCATTTACAGGTGATGGAGTTGTTTGATTGAATTTTTTTTTTTGTATTAACTTCAGCTCGTGACATCAAAGTGGTACGACCCATGTATGGTGTTGAGCTGTTTGATGGTGAGACAGCTCGTTTTGAAGTGGAAATTTCTGAAGATGATGTACATGGCCAGTGGAAGCTGCAGGGAGAAGTACTCTCCCCGTCACCTGTAAGGCTACTAAAACTATCTGAAATGCTAACAAATGTAACATTTGTGTGAATGGCATAACTGTATTTTTGTCTTTGTGGCAATAGGATGTTGAAATAATTGAGGATGGTGCTAAACACATCTTAACTTTGTACAACTGCAAAGTGTCCCAGTCTGGAGAGGTTTCATTCCAGGGTGCCAATGCAAAATGTTCTGCCAATCTAAAAGTGAAAGGTACTGTATGCTTATTGTATGCAGCCACTGTTTGATTCTAGATGAGTGATTCCTAAAACCTTTTTGATCACCGACCACTTCCTCGGCTGAATAAAAGTTTGGAATAAATGACTTACTTCTCGGGGTAAACTGGCTTAAAGCAATTAAACTATTTAAACTTAAAATCTATTTAAAATGTATTCATTTATTTATTTACTAGACTACTTATTATATAATATAAATGTCACTTAAGTTATTGAAGAAACACTTAAGTGCAAATTAATGTTAACAGTAATTATTATGATGAATTATTATTATGACTGAATAACCAGTTTCCTGTTAGAATATTTTATTTGTTTAGATCATGTTTTTTTTAAGTTCGAGGGTAACTGTCTTAGATTATTGAATATTTTATGATATGTGGGCTGTTGGATTATTTAAAGGATGTTTTTTCTATATTTTTGCAGAGCTTCCCATTACTTTTGTTACACCCCTGGCTGATGTGCATGTATATGAGAAGGACGAGGCAAGGTTTGAGTGTGAAATCTCAAGACAACCAAAGAGCTTCCGTTGGATGAAAGGATCTCAAGAGATTACAACTGATGATAAATTTGAGATACTTCAAGAGGGCAAAAGACACATTCTGGTTGTCAGATCTGCTGCCTATGAGGATGAGGCGAAGTATATGTTTGAAGCTGAGGACAAGAGAACATCTGCCAAACTTGTTATCCAGGGTAAGGGGAAGAAAATAAATACATTATTTGAAAAATATTTTTCTTTCATAAACTTTTAAAGACAACTGATGTCAGATTGAATCATGTGCTTGTATATTTCCCCAGGCATCCGGCTTGAGTTTGTCAGACCCATTAAAGATGTCACTGTTAAAGAACGTGAGACTGCAGAATTCAGGATTGAACTCTCTCATGAGAAGATTCAAGTCACCTGGTACAAGAACGATGTGCGTTTGCATCCAAGCAAAGTGGTGCACTTGACTGAGGATGGGAAGATCCACACTCTGTCCTTCAAAGAGGTGTCTATTGATGACACTTCTCTAATTAAAGCTGAGGCCCTTGGTAAAACCTGTGAGGCAATGCTTACTGTGCTTGGTAAGCGTTTAAATATTTTGAAGACACTCTTAAAGATTCATCTAATACTAAATTGTAAAATAAATACTAAATTCAAATTTAAATACTGTATTTCAACAGAGGGAGAACCTTACTTCACCACCAAGTTACAAGACTACACAGCAGTTGAGAAGGATGAGGTTGTGCTGATGTGCGAAGTGAGCAAATCATCTGCTCAGGTGAAATGGTTGAAAGACGGCAAGGAAATCACTCCTTCTAAGAACATCCTCATCAAGGCTGATGGAAAGAAACGTATCCTGACAGTGAAGAAGGCAGAAAAGGCCAACATTGGTGAATATGTTTGTGACTGCGGCTCTGACAAAACAGCAGCCAAGCTCAACATTGAAGGTATGTATATTTTTGTATGTGGCTCAAAGACGTTAAGATGTCTGCATCAAAATAAATTTACAAAAGTGATTTTATGTCCATAGAAACCAGATTAAAAGTAAAATATCTGCTTTTAAGGTTTCAAGTAGAATAAAATGTCAGAATTTGGTTAAAATATTGTTACATTGTCATTCAGTGGAACACAATATTTATTTACAAATTCAAACAACCTGCTTAATCTGACTTGTACATAAAAATATATAAAAAATAAGGGAGCATATTACATTTTATTGTTTTAAATGAGTGAAAAAAGTTACTGACAAATTGGCAAAACCTAGGATGGCGGCAAAGTTTTAAAATGTAAAATTAAAACTAATTAGTATTTAGTATTAGTAATTAGTCGCAGATAGAATTTTGTTAAAAATATGCCTGATAACACTGAATGACATTTCAGTGGGTGTCTTCTGTAAATCAGGGAAAATGTAGGATATTTATTTTTTGCTCAGAAAAACAAAAACAATATTATAATGAAATTAAACAGAAAACTTTTTTGGGGGGTTGGGCAACAACAATTTAAAGCAGTATTACACTGTTTTTATGCTTAAACCTTTTTTCGTCTTTGACTTATGTGTTACATGTTTGTTTAATTAATGTTTGTTTTATTTATTTGTTAATAAATTTGTTTTGATGAACCCCTATAACTTTGCCTGCCTGTCCTCTCCTGTTCTTTGCAGAACGTGATATTAAGATTGTCCGTCCACTGTATAGTGTGGAGGTCACAGAGACAGAGACTGCTCGCTTTGAGACAGAAATCTCTGAGGGGGATGTTCATGGTAACTGGAAACTAAAAGGAGATGCCCTGCACCAGTCACCGGTAAATTACTGATGCTTTTCGTATATTGTAATGTTCAAAATGAATATTTAAAATAAAATCAAAAAGAATCTACAATTCTTGTATTAAATGAAAAATTTATATAATAATTCTGTCACCATGTGCTCAGCTTTATGTCATTCTAAACTTATGATGTAAAAAGAGATATTTTGTTGACACATTCTCATATTTTCATATCACATTTTTTATTTTATTTATTAGGACTGTGAAATTAAGGAGGAAGGCACCAAGCACATGCTTATCCTTTACAATGTTCGCATGGATATGGCTGGTGGTGTGGACTTCGGTGCTGCTAACGCTAAATCAAGGGCTCAACTCAGAGTTAAAGGTGAGAATGATGAATATGATGCCTTCTTGCATATTTTGGATAATTGCATCTCCGTGGACGTACCTGAAACAATTAGTATTGCATAACAAAGGCAGGTGATATGAGTTCCTTTGAAAGATAGTATGTATAACTAAAGGAAGTTAAATTAGTCAGTCTGTGCAGTTTATGATGACTGGCTTGTAAATTATACTGACAGATGCCATGTAGTGATAACAGGGTGTGAAAAGTATTTATTATGGCAGGGATTAATGTGTTAGAGATAGCTTTGGCATTCAATCAAATTTTGTTTAGCTTTTTAATATTCTTGCTTTAGAAACAAGCAGATACACTGTTATGACATTCAACCCTTAAGCATGGTGAGGAATTTTTTTCCCCATTTTATAAATTAAGTAACACTAAACGTAACATTCTCCTTTTCCTGGAAAATTCCAGCAGGTTGATTGACAGTAACAGATTTCCTGGCAGGGTGTCATTACAGGGGTGGGCTAGTGGCCAATCAGATGTTGCGGTTATTTTAGAAGCCGCATGCCATATGTAGAGATTCTCTGTCAGTGATTGGCAGAGGTTAAACAGACCTACCTCCACATTTTTTTTGACCATATACATCTTAAGGAAACTCAATATGCAAATGAAGTAGGCCCCCAACACAAGTCCCTGTCCTGCTGAATCCCACTTGTCCTGGAGGCTTACAAGCTCCAGAGCAGTGGCCTGTTGTCAGCGGGAAAGCGCTATGTGGATTTGTAGTTAAAGGATTACCAGTGTCTCTTGGAACTTGGAGGTGACTAATAATGTCTTCTCCTAAATCCAAAGCACGAGTGATAGGCCTCCTGAGGCCCCTGAAGGATGTAACAGTGACAGCAGGAGAGACAGCTACCTTTGACTGCGAACTGTCTTATGAGGGCATACCTGTGGAATGGTTCCTAGGGGGTACAAAGCTGGAACCAAGTGACAGAGTAAGTGTGCATGTTATCCTTTTTACATTCAAAAGTCATTTGTGGTTTCTGGAATAACTGTTGGTATCGCTGTTTTGTATACACTAATTGAATTGCTGATTAATTTGGATGATCAATCTGACAATTTCACTGATACACTGCGAATGGAATAACAGTAAAGCGAGATCAACTGTTTTTAGCAGCTAGGATTACACATGTTTGGAATATTCAACAACTGCAAAACAACTATTTAGCTTTTCTCCACATATTGTATAATAGTTCTTTACATCTGTCAGTTAAATGCTTTCCTCATATAAGGACCTGGGGGATCAGGATACCAGTTGAGCATTTGATCCGGGTTTTGAGATAACACACAGGGCTATTCTGCTCTGCAAGCGTTCCTCCAGTTATTTTTAACTGCTTCAAAACTGTATGTGCAGTGGCAGGTGGCAAGAGGCCTTTTTTACAGCCATAGCTTGTATATACATGCAGAAATGTATGTATTTATTTATTTATTAATGTATTTTGTTAGTAGCATTTAAATGTTGTGTTAATGTATTTTGTTAGTAGCATTTAAATGTTTGTTGTGTAATTTGCAGTTTGTGCGTGTTAGATGAGTTAGTCATGGCTTTGAATTTGATGTATTTTACATTATAGTTTAATTCAACTGAGTGTTGTGTAGCAAATGGGTTTAGTAATAGGCCACACATTTTGGTGACAACAAGCTGTTTGTTTGAGAACCTGATTCTTACAACAGAGATTACAACTAAGTTAAACTGAACTAATGAACCTTGATTGTAACAGTTTTGATTATTTTTGGGCAAACACATATTTTTTTTGCTTCTGTGTTACATTAAGGAAAGCATTCAATATTGGCTTTACAGATATATATGGATTTTATATTATTAATTATTGTGCTATTATTATTACATAAACAACATCATTTAACAACATGAACATATAAATATATATGTACAACGTTTTGGAAATGGTACTGAAAATAAAGGATTCATTTGCTAGAACATTGATTTATAACTAGTTAATTTTTTATTTATTTCTGCCTGTTTTATTTTTCATTTTTATTGATGATTTAAGGAATATGTTAATTGTACAAAAAATTATATAACTTTTCAATCAATTAATACCTATTATCTTATTTAACTTAAGCTTAGTTTTATTTGAAGTTTCACAAGCCACATGTAGGTGTCTAAATTGGCTTCCAGGGCACATAGTTGGGGCAGTAGAAGCAGAGGTGTGAAAATGAGAACAGTTCCTAGTGCTCAGCTGCTGATGTCTATTGCAGAGGGGCAGTAAATAGCCTCCCCCACCCTTAACATGGCAAGAGTGCTTGATTTATCAATTGGTTTGATCCGCACAGGTGGTGACCCGGGCAGAAGGCAGAAGTCACACGCTGACCCTTAGGGATGTGAAGCTGACAGAGGCAGGAGAAGTAAAGCTCACTGCAAAGGACTTTGTGACACAGGCTCAACTCATTGTAAATGGTGGGTGCCATTTGTTCACAAATGCAGATGTAATTGCACCTTCTTGCTAACAAGCATCGCTCATAAAATTAATTAGCATAAACATTGAGGTGAAGATATCTTGTGATTGTTAGGGCTCTAACTTATTCTAAAAATAATTATATATTAGCATTGGAAATCATAATTCTATTGTTACATTTGCTGTGCAGAACCTCCAGCTGAATTCACCAAACCTCTGGAAGACCAGACTGTAGAAGAGGAAGCCACCGCTGAATTAGAGTGTGAAGTTTCCAAAGAGAAAGCAGAGGTCAGGTGGTTTAGAGATGGACAAGAAATTCGTAAAACCAAGAAGTATGACATGGTTGTTGATGGCCGTAAAAGAAAACTTATTATCCATGACTGCACACTTGATGACTCAAGGACATATACCTGTGATGCTGGACAGTTCAAGACATCAGCCTTCTTAAATGTTGAACGTAAGTCAACCAGAATGTCAAAGCAAAAGCTAAGAATTTTAACAAGTACTTGCAATGAAAAAAATAAAACACTGAATGTGGTTGACTTTTGATCTTCAGCTCCGCATGTTGAGTTTACAAAACCACTCCATGATGTAGAGGTCAAAGAGAAGGAATCTGCCAGATTTGAATGCGAAGTGTCTCGTGAAAGTGCAAAGGTTTGTTGTCTAGAATTCAGTTAATCTTTTTCAAAAATGACATTTAAACCCATCTATTTAATTTGTAAGTTAGATGTTAAACATAGGATATGTTGTGTAATTGTCTGACTTTATGAAAATCACTGAGAGTTCATTCATCAATATATTTATTTATGAATAGGTTCGTTGGTTCAAAGATGGCAATGAAATCAGAAAAGGCAAGAAATATGAGATCATTTCTGAAGGAGTAAAACGAATTCTCATCATAAGCAAGTCTGTCTTTGATGATGAAGCAGAATATGAATGTGATGCCAGGACATCCAAAACCTCTGGAATGCTGACTGTCGTTGGTAAAGTATTCTTTTTATTTTTAGTCTAAACAGGCTTCGGCAGCTTACAACATTATGCTGATTTGTATGCTTTCTTTTACCACAGAGGAGGAGGCTAGATTCACAAAGAACTTGGCAAATGTTGAGGGCACTGAAACCGACAGTGTTAAGTTGATTTGTGAAGTCTCTAAGCCCAGTGCAGAGGTTACATGGTACAAGGGTGACCAAGAATTGCCTGAAGTTGGTAGATATGAGCATATTGCTGAGGGCAAAAAGAGAGTCCTCATTATTAAGGGCCTTCGTATGGATGATGCTGGAGAGTACCACTGCAAACTGCCCACCTCACAAACCACAGGGAACCTGAGGATTAATGGTATTTTATACTTGAAAACTTACTTAATCTTTTGTAAAAACTTGCTCCTTGCTTGTGGTTTACTTAATACTGTAATTATTTATCCACTTTAGAACTTGCCGCTGAGTTCATTGCAAGGCCTCAAAACCAGGAGGTGGTTGAAGGTGAAAAGGCACAATTTGTGTGCTCTGTCTCCAAAGACACATATGAAGTAAAATGGCTCAAAGGAAATAAGGAACTTCAATCAGATGACAAATATGAAATCATTTCTGAGGGTAAAAAGAGAGTTCTTGTTATCAAAAGTTGTGAAGTCAAGGATGAAGGGGGCTTTGTAGTCCTCATTGGAACCACAAGAGCATCTGCTGATCTGACTGTGCTCGGTATGTATAGCATGCTTTTTTTTAAATGTTATTTTTTAATAATGTTTTTTAAAATAAAACGTTGATTTTTTTTTCTTTTTCTACAGAAAAGCTTAGGATTATCACTCCTCTCAGAGATATAAAGGCAAATGAAGGACAAGAGACTGTCCTCAATTGTGAAGTTAACACTGAGGGGGCCAAAGCCAAATGGCTTAAGAATAATGAGACTTTATTTGAAAGCAGCAAGTACATCATGGTCCAGAAGGACAATGTATTCTCTCTGAGAATCAAAGACACTCATAAATCAGATGAAGCCAACTACACCATTACACTGACCAATCAGCGTGGTGAACATGCAAAGAGCTCTGCCAACATTACTGTGCAAGGTATGATATACACTTTTTTGTTATATCAAAGTAACAGTGAAGAGAATCTCTTGTCATGAAAATGATTGTGAATTTCTAATTGAGTGGGTAATAAGGGGAATGTTTTGTATTAGTTATACTAGATTCAAGGACTGTATAGTTAGTAAATCTCACATACTTTCTATTTAAAAAGTACAACAATATTTTAATAAAATGCATTTAAATATAAAATAACATGCATATAGATTGATATATATTTCTAAGAAAATATAATTGTTTGGAAATTATATGTATGACTGAATTGTAAAATTGAATGTTCCCTCTTGCCATAAATATAGACACTGTTGCTGACATGAAGTTAAATCATAAATAAATATTTCTAAGAAATAAAACATACATTTTCCTGTAGAAGATCAAAACACATGCCTAGTTAACTTATCATACACCTTAATTTCCACAGAGGAAGATCTTAGAATCATTGTTCCCCCTGAGGATGTTGACACACAGGAGAAAAAGACCATCAGCTTCACATGCAAGGTGAACAGACCAAATGTAACAGTACAATGGATGAAGACAGGTCAGGAAATCACTCTCAGCAAGAGAATTCTCTATCGAGTCGACAAAGACAAGCACACTCTGACCATTAAGGACTGCAGCCTTGCAGATGAGGGTGAATACACTGTAGTTGCTGGCGCTGATAAGTCCACAGCAGAACTGATCATCAGTGAGGCACCAGCTGACTTCACTGCTCAGCTTAATGACCAAACCATCACAGAGTTTGAGGATGCTGAGTTCACATGTGAACTCTCCAAGGAGAAGGCTGAAATTAAATGGTACAGAGATGGCAGGGAAATCAGAGAAGGACCAAGGTAAGCTGCATATTATTCTAAAGGGGTTTTGTCAAGGGTTTTTGTTGGCTTTGAGTGTTTAATGTGCATTAAATTAAATTTGAAGATACCGATTTGAGAGAGAGGGCAAAACATGCAGACTGCGTATAAAAGAGTGTAGACCAGATGATGAGTGTGAATATGCCTGTGGAGTGGATGACAAGAGAACCAGAGCCCGTCTCTTTGTTGAGGGTAAGTTTGTTTCAGTGTCTATTGAAAACATAAAATGTCATTAAAATGAATAGAAACTTAAATGGTCTTCATGACTTTTTCACCTCTTTAGAGACCCCTGTAGAGATTGTCAGGCCACCCACAGACGTGTTTGAGCCCCCAGGCTCAGATGTTGTGTATGAAGTTGAGCTCAACAAAGACAGAGTTGAGGTCAAATGGCTGAGGAACAACATGACCATTGTTCAAGGTGATAAATACCAGATGATGAGTGAGGGTAAAATTCACAGACTTCAAGTCTGTGAAATCAGGCCACGTGATCAGGGCGAGTACAGAGTCATTGCCAAGGACAAAGATGCAAGAGCCAAGCTTGAACTTGCTGGTAAGATTAATTTTATATTCACATAAAAAATATGTTTTACAACAAAATAAACTATATTATTTATTACTTTAACAATGCCTTGGTGTTTTTCCACAGCTGTGCCAACAATTAAAACCTTGGATCAAGACCTGGTGACAGATGCTGGAAAGCCATTCGTTATGGCGGTTCCTTACAATGCTTACCCACAGGCTGAGGCTGAGTGGTTTTACAATGACATCAGTCTTCCAAAAGACAATGTTCACACTTCTGTCGACAGGACAGAATATAGGCTAAAGGACCCTAAGAAGTCAGAGGAAGGCCGCTATAAAATCGTCATCCAAAACAAGCATGGAAAAGGAGAGGCTTTCATAAACCTAAAAGTTATTGGTGGGTTATCTTCATAGTGTATATTTTCCTTTCAGTCAAACATCCTAGGATTATATTGTTGCTTACAAATGTTGCTCCTTTCGCAGATGTTCCTGGACACGTGAAGAACCTTCAGGTTGTTGACACTGCTGACGGTGAGGTCAGCATTGCATGGGAAGAGCCAGAGAGTGACGGTGGCAGCAAGATCTTGGCTTATGTAGTTGAAAGACGTGATATCAAACGTAAGACCTGGACTCTGGCCACTGACTGTGCTGACAGCACAGAGTACTGTGTAACTGGCTTACAGAGGGACTCCAAGTACCTATTCCGTGTCTGTGCACGTAACCGAGTCGGAAGTGGGCCCAATGTTGAGACAGATAAAGCTGTTCAAGCTAAAAATAAGTTTGGTAAGTCAAGAAAATCTGGACCTTTAGGAAGTTTTATACATACTTGCCAGTGATACTTATTGTGGTTTTCAATTTTACACACTCTAGATGTTCCTGATCCACCACAGAATGTTATTGTTGGAAATGTCAACAAGTTTGGTGCCACAGTCTCCTGGGAACCACCACTGTTCGATGGTGGATCTGAGATCACATCATATGTTATTGAGCTCCGTGATAGAACTTCAGTGAGCTGGGCTCCAGTCATGGTGACCAAAGCACATGAACGCTCAGCTATTATTAATGATGTTATTGAGAACAAAGAATATATCTTCCGCGTTAAGGCTGAGAACAAGGCTGGAACTGGCAAACCAAGTGCTGCCACTAACCCAGTGAAGATAATGGACCCTATTGGTTTGTAAAATCCCATATATCATTAAATTTAGCACACACAAAAACATTCGTACCTAATAATACTAATCATAATGTTTTGATCCACAGAGAGGCCAAGCCCTCCACTGAATTTGACACACTCAGAACAGACAAAGGACTCCTGTCTGTTGACATGGGAGACTCCCTTAAAAAATGGAGGCACACCAATTACTGGCTACATTATTGAGAGATGTGAAGAGGGCACAGACAAGTGGCTAAGATGCAATGCCAGGCTTTGCCAGGACCTGCTCTACAGGGTAATTTTTGCCAAGGACTTTATATATATGGTTCGCTCATATTATTATGTATGGTATGGTGTAATAAGTCCTGCTTTCTAAATAAAACAGCCAATCTCCAAGTGCTAGTCATTAGCCCTATTAGGACAGGACTAGTTTTACAGGTGGTCATTCGAGAAATTTGTGTTTCCCAGACGTATTTTGTGATTTGAATCCCATCCGAATCTGCCACGTCTGTTTTTCTAACACAACCTCTGTAATAATTTTGGAGCAAATTACCTACTGTTTTTCAGCAAATTCAGTGTTCTAATGAGGCAGATAATCCAAATGCGAATTCGATTGTTTATCATTTCCATATTAATTATGTAACTTTATGAACATTAAAAATGGCTTCACTACAACAAAAATTAAATAGTTAAACTAAAGTAATCACACATTAACATTGTTTTGCTATACTACCCAATTAGCTTTACCATGGTATTTCTAGTAAAACTGTGATTATACCAATGGCAATCGATCCAAATGTCTGCATGCAATGCATGCATACAGAGTGCATGAAATCGGTGACATCCAGATGTACAAAACAGACCCACTCACCTCTGTAATAAACACAAATGTTAGTCCTAAATTGGTACATGAAAATCGCAGACGTCATGGGATAAAAAATCGAAACTCAAGTATAGTTCAGAAAACTAGTCCTGATCTAATTAGGCTAGTGTGTCCCTGCAGCTGCTATTAGAATCTCTGGTTCCCTCAAAGATGTGTGCTTAGGTGCACACTTGCTTTTTCTCATAGGAAATAAATATTAGGATATTTGAGTTTGGCGAGCAGTTTTTGAGATGTTGTTATTTTTCAATTTAAGTAAATAGAAGTTGGCCTTTTATGCATCTGCCAAGAAGCATTGTGAATATAGTTGCTTTTACTTCGCTTCTTGTTACAGAGCGTATTAGGATTGTTACATAATGCCAATGTTGACTTTCATTTCATAGATTTCAGGCCTGAAATTTGGAACAAAATACAGCTATAGAGTACTTGCTGAGAATGCTGCTGGCCAGTCTGACCCCTCAAATATTGTTGGGCCTGTATTGGCAGATGATCCCCACTGTAAGTGATTTCCAGACCATTGCACCCTAAATAATCTCTGATACATTTAAATTCTTACAAATTGTTTAACACATGAAGTGCTTCTCTTGACACAGTTGCACCTACTCTGGACCTGAGCGCATTTAAGGATGGACTGGAGGTCATTGTCCCTAATCCTCTTGCAATTCGTGTCCCTATTACTGGGTATCCGGTGCCCACAGCAAAATGGACCTTCGGTGAAAATGAGCTTACAGCTGGTGACCGTGTGTCCATGGTTACAAAATCAACCTTCACAGAACTCATTGTAACCCCAAGTGTGCGCCCTGACAAAGGCACATACTCTTTGACACTGGAAAATGATGTAACCAGTGTCTCAGGAGAAATTGAAGTTAATGTCATTGGTATGCACAATATTTTATTATAGACATGTATAAATCAATTTACAGTTCAGAAAATAAAAAGTGTTAAGTGTTATACTTTTTACTCTCCATTTAAGCATCTCCAAGTGCACCCAAAGACTTAAAGGTTGCAGAAGTGACCAGAAAACATGTTCACTTGATGTGGGAGGCACCTGAACATGATGGAGGCAGTCCGATCACTGGCTTTCAGGTTGAGAAGCGTGAGGTTTCCAGGAAGACCTGGGTGAAGGTATAAACATCACTAATATCTTTGACCATTTATTTATTTGAAATGATACTGTGAACCTTCATCATTTTTCTTGTTTTTGTGATTTTAGGTAATGGCAGGTTTGCAAGACCAGGAATACACCATCACAGATGTTGTTGAGGGCAAGGAGTACTTGTTCAGAGTTATTGCCTGCAATAAATGTGGCCCTGGAGAGCCCGCCTACATTGATGACCCAGTCAATGTGTCTTCACCTGCAAGTGCGTGTCCATAGTAATGATTTATTAGTCTGTATTAAATATTGTACAAATTGAAAAGTATTAAATACCTCATAATTTAATTTGTGTGTGTGTTTACAGCTATACCAGACCCACCAGAAAACCTCAAATGGAGAGACAAGTCTGCTAGCAAAATCTTCTTATCATGGGAGCCTCCCAAGTGGGATGGTGGAACTGCAATTAAAGGTTATATAGTTGACAAATGTCAACGTGGCACTGACAAGTGGGAGCCATGTGGAGACCCAGTTCCTGATCTTAAGTAAGTGATCCTTTTCAAATGAATTTCTCTGCAGACTGAATGGAGTTGCATACATGCAAAAGTGGAGCTAAATTAAATCTACAAACAGGTATGAAGTGACTGGTCTCATTGAAGGACAGTGGTATGCTTATCGTGTGAGGGCTTTGAACAAACTTGGTGCCAGTAAGCCTTGCAAAGCGACAGATGAGATTTTGGCTGTTGATCCTAAAGGTACAATAGTAGATTATAATTTTACATTCAGGAATTAATTCAAGTTTAATGTTTATTTCTTACACTTACCTCTTTTAACAGAGCCTCCAGAGATTCAGCTGGATGCAAAACTGCTGGCTGGCCTCACTGCTAAGGCTGGCACAAAGATTGAACTTCCTGCTGACATCACAGGCAAACCAGAGCCTAAAGTCAAATGGACCAAGGCTGACCTAGTCCTGAAGCCAGACGATAGAATCACAATTGATTCTAAGCCAGGACACTCAACTGTTTCCATTGCTAAGACCAAGAGGGATGATACCGCTACATACATCATTGAGGCAGTCAACAGCAGTGGCCGTGCAACTGCAACAGTTGATGTCAACATTCTAGGTTGTGTGACAGCCTGTTTTTTTGTCTTATTTGTCTTATTTTTATCTTATTTTTAGTAAAAATATCCTATCAAACATAAACAAGAACCAATTCTGTTTAGCATTGTCAATATATTTTGAATTATATACATGTATGTGTGTGTGTGTATTTTGTTTCTTTTAAATACATTTATATAAATTGTATGTAAGTATATATTAAATATTAGATATATTTGTTTACTTTTTTATTGAAAAAAAGATACATTTGACATTTAGGATAGACTTTTCATGTTTTCAAATGAATTAGTATTCAGATTATACTAATTTTCTATCTTTGCTGACTCCATATAGATAAACCTGGTCCTCCAGCTGCCTTTGATATCTCTGAAATCACCAATGAGTCCTGCTTATTGGCTTGGAATCCTCCAAGAGATGATGGTGGCTCAAAGGTGACAAACTATATTATTGAGAGGAAGGCTGTAGACAGTGAAATCTGGTACAAGTTGTCCTCCACTGTGAAGCAGACCACCTACAGGGCCACCAAACTTGTGGCTTTCAAGGAATATGTCTTTAGGGTGTATGCTGAAAATCAGTTTGGAATTGGTGCTCCAGCAGAACATGCCCCAATAACTGCCAGATACCCCTTTGGTATGTTATTTAATGCTGTTTCAACAATTGAGACAAGTTTTTTTTTTATTTAAACCTGCTTTAGAAATCATTATATATGTGTTCTCAATATCCTAGATACTCCTGGTCCTCCATACAAATTGGAGGCATCTGATATTGTAAAGGATGCTGTAACTCTGTCTTGGTACGAGCCTGATGATGATGGTGGAAGTCCTATTACTGGATACTGGGTTGAGAGATATGAGCCTGATCACGACAAATGGATCAGATGCAACAAGCTGCCTGTCAGGGACACAAACTTCAGGTGTGTGAACTTAGCTTTAGCATGCCATTTTTGTGTCAGAAACTTTGTCTAAATGTCTAAAATACAAATTTGCTTACAGGGTAAAAGGACTGCCCACACGAAAGAAGTATAAGTTCCGTGTTTTGGCAGAAAATCTTGCTGGACCTGGGAAACCAAGCAAAGAGACAGACCCGATTTTGATTAAAGATCCAATCGGTAGGATAACTGTTTAATAAAAATCCTGATTTACTCATTTCAATAACAAAAGAGCTACATTTTTATTTTATTTAGAGAAAGCAAACTGCAAGAATCAAGTGACAATTTTTGTTTCAGATCCCCCATGGGCTCCTGGTAAGCCCACTGTTAAAGATGTGGCCAAAACATCTGCCTTCCTGCAATGGACAAAACCAGAGCATGATGGTGGTGCAAAGATAGAGTCTTACATCATTGAGCTCCTCAAGAGCGGTACTGACGAGTGGGTTCGTGTTGCTGATGGTATCCCTTCTCTTGAGTACTTCCTGAGAGGACTGATGGAGAAGCAAGAATACTCTTTCCGTGTCAGAGCTGTCAACGCAGCAGGAGAGAGTGAACCTAGTGAACCAAGTGATCCAGTGCTCTGCAAGGAGAGACTCAGTAAGTCACACTATATAAAAATGAGAACTGTCATCATTTATTTTGTAAAAGAACTTTCTTCAGCAGAACACAAAAGAAAAAATTCTGAATAATGTAGTTGGTCGCATTTTTCCATACAGTTGCAAAAAATATAGAGCTTTCAAGCTGAAAAAGAACATAAAATCATCATAAACATATTCTGAAAGTAGTCCATACACTATGTTCACTGGTCTTTGGAATTCATACAGTAGTTTTGTTTATGCTAAAATTTAACTTGGTTTTCTGTAAATTATATTACATGTCTGCTTGTTTCTTATTTTTGTTATCTTGTGGCTATGATATTCTTGATATTTTTGATATTGTTCTTTTGTGGTCTTATGATATTTTGTACAGGTTAGGAAGAGCATATAAATGATTACAGAATTTGTATTTTAGAGTTAACTATTGTTTTTACATTTAAATGTTGAAGTGAATAATTCTGAAGAGCATTTTCTAATGATGATCCTTCTCCTTTAGATCCTCCGTCACCCCCAAGATGGCTTGAAGTAGTTTCTAGTAGCAGGAACAGCGCTGATTTGAAATGGACAGCACCTGAGAGAGATGGTGGCTCTCCAATCACAAACTACATTATTGAGAAGAGAGATGTCAGACGCAAGGGATGGCAGGCTGTAGACACCACTGTGAAAGAGCTGAATTACACTGTCACCCCATTGAATGAGGGGTCTCTCTATGTTTTCCGCGTTGCTGCAGAGAATGCTGTTGGACCCAGTGAATTTTGTGAACTTGCAGACTCCGTTCTCGCCAAGGATACTTTCAGTGTGTACTTTGTCTTTCTCATTGCTTGTTTTTTCCTTTTGAGTGTTTGATATTTTCCATTACATTTGTCTTTCATCTGCTTCCCTTCTTCACAGGTACTCCTGGACCTCCATATAATCTGACCATTACTGAGGTTTCCAAGACTCATGTTGACCTGAAATGGGAAGCTCCTAAGAATGATGGTGGAAGACCTGTCTTGAGGTACTTACATATGGCAGTATTATGTTATTACAGTACTTATTCATATTTTTTATTTAGCTTTTTTTTCATGTGCTATTAATTTGTTTATATTAGTTTTAGTTGTAGTAATTTTTGTATTAAAAACTTTTCAACATTTCTAACAGTTTTGAATCTATTTTAGCAGTAAGGTGTTAATGTGCCATTAATTGGATAATATCTCTTTCCTAGATATGTCATTGAGAAAAAGGAGAAACTTGGAACCCGTTGGGTGAAATCAGGAAAGACCTCAGGTCCTGATTGCCATTACAGAGTGACTGATGTTATTGAGGGCACTGAAGTGCAGTTCCAAGTCTCGGCTGAGAACGAGGCTGGAGTTGGTCACCCAAGTGAACCCACGGATATTGTGGTCATTGAGGACCCAACAGGTATGCTAACCAAAATATCACATTCTATTTATTTATTTATTTGATTTGATTTGATTTAGATATGATATATAAACAAGTATCTACTATTTTTATTTAGTTTGTAGTCTTGGAAACTTAATTTTAATATTTTGAAGAAACATACTGTAACATTAAAGATTTCATTAGGATTATGATTTATTACTTTTCTTAATCTTATAAGAAGCATTGAAATGATTTAAAAAACTTAAAAAACAAATATTGAACTATACTTACTTAAACTCAAACAGTAAAGAGTGTTACTACAAAAGTGAATATTCACTTTTTGATTTAACAGAAAGTTATATCTTCAGTCACTTTTCCGAGTTGGTTTTATTAAGTTTTATTATTAGGTCCGAGTATCATATTAAGATAAATAGAAAATAAACTAAATATCTGTTTATTTTAATTATATGTAATAAAAAATAGTGCTGTCTGTAGGACCTCTAACATTAAGTGTTAAATACCTGATTTAGATATTTAAGATGAAACATAATGAAACCATTCTTTATCTTGTCAGGCCCACCATCACCACCTCAGGAACTGCATGTCACTGAAGCAGCTAGAGATCATATATGTATTGCTTGGAAGGCACCAGAAAAGAATGGAGGAAGTCCCATTATCGGTTACCATATTGAGCTTTGTGAGGCTGGAACTGAGAAATGGATGAGAGTCAACTCTCGACCTGTCAAAGAGCTAAAATACAGGGCTGGGGAGGAAGAGGGCATTGTTCCTGAGAAGCAATATACCTTCAGAGTCCGTGCTGTCAATTCTGTTGGTGCCAGTGAGCCCTCTGACATTTCTGAGAATGTATATGCCAGAGATTCTGACTGTAAGCTATTTTTGCTGTTTTTGTCAAATTATAAATGATCATTTGTTGCCATTTTAATTAAAGGATAATTGATTGCTCTTTGTCTCACATCATTGCAGGCAGTCCAACCCTTGACTTCCAGACCAAGGACCTTGTTGTTGTAGAAGGTGAAAAGATGCATCTCCCAATTCCATTTAGGGCTGTGCCATCACCTAAGATAACGTGGCACAAAGATGGAAATGAACTGAAGGCTGATGACAGAACTTCCTTCAGGTCTGAATACACATCCTGCCATCTGGAAATTCCAGACTGCTTGCACGCTGATGCTGGCCAGTACAAAGTTACCCTGGAGAACAGCAATGGTTCAACTAGTGGAACAATCAATGTTAAAGTTATTGGTATGTTTTTTAGTTTTGTTATCAACAATTTTTTTGGAATATTACAGCTTTTAGCAACTGATGCAAACATAATAATGAAAGTGCAGCTTTGCAATTTAAACATTTGCTTTGGTTTTACTTTGCTTTTTTACAAATGTTAGGTCTTCCTGGGCCATGTAAAGAAATTGTTGCTAGTGATATTACCAAGAGCACCTGCAAGGTGTCTTGGGATCCTCCTGACTATGATGGTGGTAGCCCTGTTCTCCACTATGTGCTACAACGCAGAGAAGCAGGCAGGAGAACCTATGTCAATGTTATGTCTGGAGAAAACAAAGTTAGCTGGCCAGTTAAGGATCTCATTCAAAATGGAGAGTATTACTTCCGTGTCAGAGCTGTCAACAAGATTGGTGGTGGTGAATTCATTGAGCTTCGCAACCCTGTAATTGCTGAAGATCAGAAGCGTAAGTAATGACATTTATTTAAAAAACATTTAAATGTAACTTTTTTTTCACAAAAAAAAATGTCAACAACTTTTTGTTCTTCAAATGCAGAACGTCCTGACCCACCAGTTGATGTAGAAACACATAACCCAACTTCTGAGAGTGTGACCCTTACATGGAAGCCCCCCATGTATGATGGTGGAAGCAAAATTATGGGTTACATTCTTGAGAAGATGATGAAAGGGGAAGAGAACTTTCAGAGATGCAATGACTTCCTTGTGCCAGTGCTGTCCTATACTGTTAAGAGGTTGACACAAGGAAAACAATATCAGTTCCGTGTACGTGCTGAAAACGCAGCTGGTGTCAGTGATCCTTCACGCAGCACACCTTTGATCAAAGCCACAGATGCAGTTGGTATGAATGTAATATTTTGATATTTGCCATATCATACATTTTTATCAGATATGAAGTCCCTCTGAAGCAAGCTTTTGGTACTGGATATGTAATAATTTGTAATAATTGTCATTCTGCTTCCAGATCGTCCAAAGGTATTCCTTAGCGGTAGTCTACAATCAGGCTTAGCTGTGAAGCGAGGTGAGGAGATCCGATTGGATGCCAATATCTCTGGATTCCCTTACCCCCAAATTACATGGATGAAGAACAATTCAACCATTTGGCCAGAGCCACTGAAGAAGAGACCAGAAAGGCCCATTAAGAAGAAGAAGGAGAAAGAAAAGGTAAAGGAGGAAAAGAAGGATGATGCAGAGAAGAAAGATGCAGATGCAGAAAAGAAGGAGGAAGACAAAGAGGCAAAGAAGGAGGAGGTCAAGGAAAAGGAGGAGGAAAAGGAAAAAGAAAAGGAGGTAGAGGAACCTGAGGAGAGTGAAGAAGCTTATCACCCATCCTTAAATGAACGCCTTACCATTGAATCCAAGAGGAAGGGTGAATCCTACATTATTGTGAAAGATACTATCAGAGGTGATCATGGTGTTTTCACCATAAAAGTAGAAAATGATCATGGTGTTGCCTCTGCCTCCTGTGAAGTTAATGTCCTTGGTGAGTATACAATTCTGCAATGTGACATCAACACTTTACAAGAAACATGTAAACCCTTTCCCACCTTAAAAAATCTCACTTTTTTTTTCCTTCTTTTTCAGATACACCTGGACCTCCAGTCAATTTCAAATTTGAAGATGTGAAGAAGAACTCAATCCTCTGTAAGTGGGATCCTCCTTTGGATGATGGTGGTAGTGAAATCCTTAACTACATATTGGAGAGAAAAGATAACTCCAAGGCTGAGCTTGGATGGATCACTGTAACATCAATCCTTAGAGGCTGTAAATTTCTAGTACCAAAACTTATTGAGGGCAAGGAGTACCTCTTCCGTGTCACTGCAGAAAATAAGTATGGTCCTGGAACCCCATGCATCTCCAAACCTGTCATTGCAAAGAATCCATTCGGTATTATGGTTTTTCATTGTTTAAGAACATTATTTGCATTATTGTGTTAGACAGTTATTTAAAAGTTCAATTGGTTTTGTCGCTTCAGATCCTCCAGATGCACCAGAGAAACCTGACATTAAGGATACCACAGCCAGCAGTATGCTTGTTACCTGGACAGAACCCAATGACCATGGCAGCCCTATTGAAGGATACTGGTTAGAGAAACGAGAAATTAACAGCACACACTGGGCGAGAGTTAATCGGACAATGGTTCCTGATTTGGAAATAAATGTAGAGGGCCTTTTGGAGGGTCTGACATATATTTTCAGAGTCTGTGCAGAAAATGTAGCAGGACCTGGAAAGTTCAGCCCTCCTTCAGAACCAAGAACAGCACAGGCTGCAATCAGTAAGTTTGTAGTAATAAAATTTACCATATAAACATATAAAAATGTAATATTTACTATATGTGTATTTGTTTTACATTTCAGGGCCCCCAGGTCCACCAATTCCAAGAATTGTAGACACCTCTGACTATTCAATTGATGTAGAATGGGATCCTCCTGCAGACAATGGTGGCGCAGACATCTTTGGTTATCATGTTGACAAAGTTGTTGCTGGTACCAAGGACTGGTCACGAGCCACTGAGAGACCACACAAGAACCACGCATTTACAGTGTATGGTGTAAGGGAAGGAGCAAAGTATATGGTCCGTGTTGTGGCAGTTAATTGTGCCGGTGAAGGAGAACCTGGTTTTACAGATGCAGTAATTGTCAGAAACCCTGCAGGTATAAAGTTAAACTGATGCAAATTATCTAGACATTCTTTATCTGTGTAATTTAAGTGTTGTTCTAATATAAACAGCTAAATATATGTCTTTGTTTCTTTATTAACAGAGGTTCCAGTCATCGAGCTTGATCTCTCCGTGAGAAATGGTGTTGTCATTAGAGCTGGTGAGATGCTGAGAATTCCAGCACATGTGACTGGTAGACCTTTTCCATCTTTGAAGTGGACAAAGGATGATGGTGCATTAGAAAAAGATCGTATGGAGGTGGAAGAAGCTGGAAAGGACAGCACTGTTGTCATCAAAACCACAAAGAGAAGTGATCATGGCAAATACCAAATCCAAGCAGCAAATCCTAGTGGTATTAAATCTGCATGGACCAGGGTTGAAGTTATGGGTAAGAATTTTTTAATTGACATTTGTATTTGAAATGTTTACACTCATTTTCATTAAAGCATGCATAACATATATTTTCCCACATTTAATTTTTCTTCAGATGTTCCTGGACCAGTTCTTGACCTGAAACCTGTTGTGGTTACCAGAAAGCTAATGATGTTGAATTGGTCAGATCCCGATGATGATGGTGGTAGTGATGTGACAGGGTTCATCATTGAAAGGAGGGAGCCAAAGATGCATACCTGGAGACAACCTATTGAGACACCTTCATCTAAATGTGAGATTGTAGGTATTATTGAGGGACAGGAATACATTTTCCGTGTTGTGGCTAAGAACAAGTTTGGATGTGGACCTCCAGTCGATCTTGGACCTATCCGTGCTGTGGATCCTCAAGGTAAACTTTACACAAACAATGCTTCACTCGTACAATAACACTCAAGATTATGACAGTTTCTATGTATTTATTATTATATGTTTATTAAATGTCAGGTCCACCAACTTCTCCTGAAAAGTTCCACTATACAGAGAGGACCAAGTCCTCTGTTACTATTGAATGGAGGCCACCCCGTAATGATGGTGGTAGTCCCATTCTTGGCTACATCATTGAGAAGAAGCGACAAGATCAACCAGCCTTCCAGCGTGTCAACCCAGAGTTGATCACTGCTCAAATTTTGACAGTTGAAGACCTTGATGAGCTGCATATGTATGAGTTCCGTGCAAAGGCTGTCAATGCATTCGGGGAAAGTGAGCCTTCAATTACCATGACTGTTGTCATTCAGGATGATGAAGGTTTGTACTATTCTAGTTTAACACCACTGTTCTTCACAGAGTTTTATGATGTCTCAGGACACACATTTTATTTTTATTTTTCATGACACAAATTACATCTTTCTTTTGATGATTATAGTGGCTCCAAGTCTGCATATGTTGAAGCACTTCAAGGGTGATTTGATCCAAGTTAGGAAAAACGAACCTGTTGAGATGCCTGCTGAAGTCACAGGCCTGCCAATGCCAAAGATCGAATGGTTGAAGGATGATGTTGTTATTGCCAAGTCAACTGAGAAACTCTTGATAGAAACTAAAGAGGTTGACAGGGTGACATCACATACAAAACTCTCTATCCCTGGTGTTAATAGATTAGACAAGGGCACATACACAGTTACTGCCTCAAATCGTTTGGGATCTCTCAGTCATTCTATCACAGTGGAAGTGCTGGGTAAGTCATCCTATACTGTACAAATATTGGACACTTAAGTAAAACATGTTGACAAAATATCAAACCAAGTGGCATCTGTTAAAAAAAGTGTACTAGAGTATTTCTCAGCTAACTTCACTTTTCCTATTCCCTTTTGCTACTGCTTTTATCTTATTTTTAAATTGTATATCTCTTATGTTCAACATATAAAAAAAAAAACATACTTTTGTAAAATATTTTAAGTTGTACAGTCTTTTATAAAACACATTTCACCTGATTTGATATTTTGTGATCCAATGACATGCAGCAAGTCATAGCTTAATTATCAAAAGTGTTTGTATATTTTGCACATACCTAATGTTTTATGATAATCTTTTTTCATAGATCGACCAACACCACCAAGAAACATTGCTGTTTCAAATATTAAAGCTGAGTCTTGCAAACTTTCCTGGGATGCCCCATTGGATCTTGGTGGCAGTGAACTTACCAACTACATTGTTGAGATGAAAGACCTTAATGGTGAAGATCCTGAAAAGGCTGAGTGGGTGCAGGTTACTAACTCTATTATCGAGAAGCATTATGAGGTAAGCAAAACAAATTTTAAAGCAGTTGTATATGAAGTCATTCAATATATATAAAAAAGAATATTGTTTATCATGTGTATGAGGACTATAAAAAGATTTTATGTTTTTTGCAGGCATGGAATCTTCAAACTGGTGGCAACTATAAATTCAGAGTCAAAGCTCAAAATAAGTATGGAATAAGTGAGGCCTGTGAAACAGAGGAGGTTCAGATTAAGGATCCTTTTGCTCTGCCTGGCCCACCTGAGAAAGTCAGTATTGCTGAGCGTTCTAAGACCCATATGTTACTGACATGGGAACCTCCTAGGGACTGTGGTGGTTCTATGATTACTGGCTACTGGCTTGAGAAGCGTGAAAAGGGCACTTCCTATTGGTCTCGTGTGAATAAGATCCTGGTGTCAAAACGTGGCACAAAAGGCTGGGAATACCAGGTTACCCGTCTTATTGAGGGAACAGAGTATGAATTCCGTGCAATGGCTTGTAATTCTGCTGGTATTGGACCACCTAGTGCCATCTCCGAGTCTGCTGTTGCCGACGATCCCTTGAGTAAGATCATAAATTGTAGATCATAGATCATAAAGTGCATTTATATTTTGAATAGATTTTTACCCATGATGTTTTTTAATATATTTTATGTTTGTGTGTGTAAAGCTCCACCTAGCATGCCAGCAGCTCCTGAGATTGCTGATAAAACCAAGCATAGTGTCACACTGGCGTGGACTCCACCAGCTAAAGATGGTGGCCGGCCCATCAAAGGCTACATCATTGAGATTCAGGATGAAGGCACTTCTGAGTGGGCCAGGATCAATGATGCTGAAAATCTGCATCCTTCTACTGTGTTCACCATTCCAAACCTCCCAGAACTTAAGAAATACAGATTCAGAATCATTGCAGTCAATGAAATTGGCGAGTCTGAGCCAAGCCCCAGAACTACTGAAGTTCGCATAGAGGACATTCAAAGTAAAATCTCTCTCTCTTTTTTTCTTACTTAAATACATATTACCATCCGCTAGAGTCATATGTTTATTTTTGCACGATTTTATGCATTCTTTTAATTTCACAGCTGCACCAAAGATTTTCATGGATATCAGTGCTCCTGACCTGCTGTGTATCCGTGCTGGAACTCCATTTAAGATTCCAGCTACCATCACAGGACGTCCTGTTCCTAAAGTTACGTGGGAGTTTGATGGCAAAGCAAAGACTGAAAAGAAGGATCGTCTTCATTTCTTACCAGTGGATTCACAGGTAACGTCTTTCTCTAATTTTAAACATGAATAATTATTATTTTCTCACAAATTTTTGTAAGATTTATTTATTTTGTATTTATGCATTATTTTTGGAATTAGGTTGAATCTACTGACACAACCTCAGTTGTTACAATTCCTGTGAGTTTGAGAAGCCATTCTGGCAGGTACACAATTACAGCAAAGAACAAATCAGGACAGAAGCATGTCAATGTCAGAGTAAATGTGCTTGGTGAGTTTGCTTACTGTTCAAATATAAATATATATATATGAGAGAGAGAGAAATACTTAATTGAAGGAATTGTGCTCTGAGGTAAACTGATAATGTTTTCCCAGATGTTCCTGGAGCACCCAAAGAACTCAAAGTTACTGATGTCACCAGGACCACAATGAGACTTATTTGGAAACTGCCAGATAATGATGGTGGTGAGAGAATCAAGAGTTATTTTATTGAAAAGAAGGCTGTGAATGGAAAGGCTTGGACAATTGCCAATGCCGCTTGTGCCAGTATGGCCTTTGTTGTGCCCAACCTCCTCGAGGGACAGGACTATTTGTTCCGTGTTCGTGCTGAGAATCGCCTAGGCTTTGGACCATTTACAGAGACCACGGAACCTGTTAGGGCAAGGGATCCTATCTGTAAGTCGTTTACCCTAACATTTTGAAAAGCATCATACATGCCTTTAAATTGGTTTTCAATTAACAGTATTTTCTGTTTTCTTTTAATTTAAAGATCCTCCTGATCCTCCTACCAAGGTGAAAATTAACCTTGTTACCAAGAACACTGTAACCCTGTCATGGGTGCCTCCCAAGAACGATGGTGGAGCACCAGTAAAGCATTATATCATTGAGAGGCTAAGTTGGGATACCAGTGGTCCACAAAAAGAGACTTGGAAACAGTGTAATAAGAGAGATGTTGAAGAGACTACCTTTATTGTTGAAGACCTTAAGGAAGGTGGCGAGTATGAGTTCCGTGTTAAAGCTGTGAATGAGGCTGGCGCGAGTAGACCCTCTGTTACTGCCGGACCAGTTGTCATTAAGGACCAGACATGTGAGTACAAGATCTTGTTTTTTTCAAAATCCATTTTTGGATTTTAAGTTTCTTGAAATATGGCTATTACTTATTTGCTGATATTTGTTTGAAATCTTTTTAGGTGCTCCAAGTATTGATCTCAGAGAGGCATTAGAAGGTGCAGAAGGATATGATGTAAACATTATTGCTAGGATTCAAGGCTGTCCATTCCCATCTCTTGTCTGGCACAAGGCTCCGCAGGACAAGCCAGATGACAAAGCACCTGTACAGTATGACAAACATGTCAATAAACTTGTTTCTGATGAGAAATGCACTCTATTAATTCAGCAGTCAAAGAGAGATGACAGCGCCATATACACTCTCACAGCCACCAACAGTTTGGGAACAGCTTCCAAGAGCATCAAGCTTAGCATTTTGGGTACGTCCCTGAATTTCATAATTCCATTTCCAATCGAATTTTGAATGATTCATTCATTTGAAAGTTAAGAAAAAAAATTATATCCCATTTTTGTGTCCACAGGACGTCCTGGTGTACCCGTAGGACCAATTAAGATTGGGGAGATTTTTGCTGAAAGGATTGGCCTCTCCTGGAATCCACCATTAGATGATGGCGGTTCCAAGATTACAAACTATGTTGTTGAAAAGCGTGAAGAAAACAGAAAAACATGGGTCCATGTCTCTAGTGATCCAAAGGAATGCCAATACACTGTACAAAGGCTGACAGAGGGTCATGAGTATGAGTTCCGTGTTATGGCTCAGAATAAATACGGAGTTGGACCACCTCTGTACAGTGAACCCGAGAAAGCACGAAACCTTTTCAGTAAGTTTCATTCACTAAATTCAGGGGTTTTCAAACTTGCTGATGACCATGATCTCCAAATATCATGATCCCCTTGTGAGGGACCACCTTACTACTATGTGTATATATTTTTTTATTATATTGTGTGAGAAAAAAAAACATTATAAAGATGAAGTAAATTATCTGGAATATATAATATTATTTTACTCTGAAAATGAGTCACTAAATAACATAATACATATCACTTATAGTATATTATGTGTAAAAAAAAAAACCCAAAACTATGTATTAATTAGAATAATGAAGAATAATCCTATGATTACTGTTTTATGATTTAGAGTCTTTATAATGCAGAATAAAACAATAATGATATCAAATTCAACTGATTTTATTAAATGTTTAGTTTGGACCCTGCAAAAATACTGTATTGCTACAATTCAGTCTAATACTTATTTTACTCTATTCTTAACAGCTGTACCTGGACAATGTGAGAAGCCAACAGTCACAGATGTTTCAGTTGAATCTATGACCGTTAACTGGGATGAGCCAGAATATGATGGTGGCTCTCCAGTAACTGGCTACTGGTTAGAACGCAAGGAAACTACAGGCAAGCGCTGGACAAGAGTGAATCGTGAACCTATCAGAATCAGGACTCTAGGTGTTTCCCATATTGTGACGGGCCTCTTGGAGGGTGCTGTCTACCAGTTCCGTGTTCTGGCAATTAATGCAGCTGGAAGTGGCCCACCAAGTTTGCCTTCTGATCCTGTTGCATGTAGAGATCCCATAGGTATGCTATGCTTTCATCATTTTGTTTTGTTTTTTCCCCCTCAGTTTTCAACCAATATATCTATACTTTTTTGTAATGCATATGTATATTTAATTTGTATTCTTTCTTAACAGCACCTCCAGGACCTCCAACACCAAAAGTAACAGATTGTACCAAGTCAACTGTTGATCTTGAATGGATTCCTCCACTTATTGATGGTGGATCTAAGATCACAGGATATTTCGTTGAGTACAAAGAAGAAGGACAGGAGGAATGGGAGAAGGTATATATTAGTGTCTTTCTCTCTCTCTCTCTCTCTCTCTCTCTCTCTCTCTCTTTCTTTCTTTCTTTCTTTCTTTCTTTCTCTCTCTCTCTCTCTCTCTCTCTCTCTCTTTCTCTCTCTGTCTCTGTTTATCTGTCTATATAGATATGTAGATGTACAGATATGCATATTGTTATTTATTGTATGTTTTGTTTCATTTAAAAAAAAATCTGTTTAGGTTAAAGACAAGGAAATCAGAGGCACCAAATTTGTTGTTCCTGGTCTTAAAGAGCTTGGACTCTACAGATTTAGAGTGAGAGCTGTAAATTCTGCAGGTGTGGGAGAACCTGGTGAGGTTTCTGATGTGATAGAAGTCAAGGACAGGACAAGTAAGCATTGGTTTACATTTTAGATTTGTCTTTATAATAATCTATTTAATACTTTCATGTTACTTCATATTTATTTGCCATATATTTTAGTTCCCCCTGAGGTTGACCTGGATGCAACTGTCAAGGAAAAGATTGTTGTTCATGCTGGTGGAGTAATCCGCATCCTGGCCTATGTGTCAGGAAAGCCTGCTCCAGAGATTATTTGGAATAGAGACGATGGTGATTTGCCAAAGGAGGCTGCTGTTGAGACCACCTCTATAAGTTCAGCTCTGGTTATCAAAAACTGCAGGAGGCAACACCAAGGCATTTATACGCTGACTGCCAAGAATGCAGGTGGAGAGAGGAAGAAAGCAGTCATTGTTGAAGTGCTGGGTGAGTGTTTTTTCTTTGAGTCTGAATTCTGAAATTATTTCAGGAAAGTAAAAAACACTAATTGTTTTATTTCTTCACAGATGTCCCTGGCCCTGTGGGTCTGCCTTTCTCGGGTGAGAATCTTACTACTGACTCTTGTAAGTTGACATGGTACTCTCCTGAAGATGATGGTGGCTCTGCTATCACCAACTATATAATTGAGAAGAGAGAAGCTGACCGTAGAGGCTGGACTTCAGTGACATATACTGTCACAAGGCACAATGCTGTTGTCCAAGGTCTTATTGATGGAAAGGGTTACTTCTTTAGAATTGCGGCTGAAAATATTATTGGACTAGGTCCGTTCACTGAGACTGCAGCTCCTGTCGTCATCAAGGATCCACTCTGTAAGTCTCTGTTTCATTGTATCAATATTTCTCATTTAGATATATTGTCACTTTAAATTACTTGTAAAATGTCTCACTCATGTAAACTTTTTCAGCTGTACCTGAGCGCCCAGAGGATCTGGAGGTGATAGCCATAACAAATGATTCAATCAGCGTTGCATGGAGACCTCCCAAGTATGATGGAGGTTCAGACATTACAAGCTATGTTCTTGAGGTTCGTCTTATCGGACAGGACAACTTCAGCCGTATTGCTGTAGACGACAAACTAATGGAACGTAAATTCACACACGTGGGTCTTAAAGAAGGGTCTTCTTATGAATTCAGAGTTAGTGCTGTGAATCAAATCGGTCAAGGCAAACCATCATTCAGCACCAAACCAGTTACATGCAAAAAAGAGTTTGGTAAGTAAGCGCATGCAGGTGATTTGTTCTTTAATTTCATTTTTTTTGACAATTTATAATTTATTGTGTATTATACTTTTTATTAGAACCACCAAATCTTGATCTTGAGTTCCGTGACAAGGTCATTGTTCGTGTTGGGGAAACTTGCACTCTTCAAAGTGGATACACAGGAAAGCCAGCACCAACTATTAAATGGTTCAAAAATGATGAGGAGCTTCAGTCAAATGAAGAAATTGCTATCACTAGCACAAAGAAAAAATTGTTCTTGACTATTGCAAAGTCAAAACGTGATCACAGTGGAAAGTACACTGTTCTTCTAGAGAACTCCATTGGTTCACGCAAGGGCATATGTACTGTTATTGTTGTTGGTAGGCTAATTTATTATTTAGTCAAGCACATTATTTAATTATCTTGCTATTATTTATGCTAATTTAATTGTAAATCATATGTATTTTGACTTTTTCAGATCGTCCACAACCTCCAGAGGGTCCTGTTGTCTTTGATGAAATCTATAGGAATTATATGCTCATTTCTTGGAAGCCCCCACTGGATGATGGTGGAGCTGCTATTTCTAACTATATTATTGAAAAGAGAGACACCAACAGGGATCTGTGGATGCCTGTTACAGAATCTTGCACAAGGACATCATGCAGAGTTCCAAAACTGATTGAGGGAAGAGAGTACATCATTAGAATCTGTGCTCAGAATATTCATGGCATTAGTGATCCACTGCTATCTGCTGAGACAAAAGCAAAAGATGTTTTCAGTAAGTAACAGTTCCTAATATAATGGTCACTAATAATTTTAAGAACAATCATTTAATATATGATCAAGAACCTCACTCATGCTCTCAATTTTCTAACACTTGCAGAGGTTCCAGATGCTCCACAAGCACCTGTGGTAAAAGAAATCTATAAAGATACAGCGCTTATTTCATGGCTTCAGCCTGCTGATGGTGGAAAACCAATTACAAACTACATTGTTGAAAGGAAGGAGACCATGGCCAACACGTGGGCTAGAGCTGGAAAAGAACGCATTTACCCTAACACAGAATACTGGGTTCCTGATCTTCTCCAGGGATGTGAATATGAATTCCGTGTCATGGCAGAGAATGTGATTGGCATTGGTGACCCCAGTCCACCCTCAAAGCCTATTTATGCCAAAGATCCTATTGGTATGTGTGTAATGATGAATTTTTTTTTTTTTCCAAATTTTTGTCCAATTATTAAACTCCTATTTTTTTTATTTCTTCTCACAGTGATCCCAAGCCCACCTGTACTTCCAGTAGCAATTGACAAGACAAAAGATTCTGTCACTCTTTCTTGGCAACCACCAAAAGACAGTGGCAGAGGCAAAATTTTTGGCTATCTCCTTGAGTATCAGAAAGCTGGAGATGAAGAATGGCTCCAAGTTAATCAAACACCTGATTCTTGCCAGGGCACTACATTCAAGGTCATCAACCTTGAGGATGGTGCACTTTACAGATTCAGAGTAAAGGCAGTGAATGCTGCTGGTGAATCAGATCCTGCATATGTACCAGAGCCTGTTCGAGCACAAGACAGACTTGGTAATTTACGCATACTTGGATATGGATGACTTCTCTAATTATGCATATTATGCTTTTTATTGCATTTAAGGAAATGTCTGTGGAAATATTAAATGTTTTTGTTTTTTGCCTATTGTCAATAGAGCCCCCAGAACTTCAACTTGATTTGGGCATGCCTCGTGAGATCAAAGCAATGGCTGGAACCCATATTAATATTATTGCTGGAATCAAGGGAATACCTTTCCCCAAAGTCACATGGAAGAAAAATGAGGCAGATGTTCCAACAAGATCAGAGATCGAAACATCTGGAACAGCAACCAAACTAGAGATGCGTTATTGCACCCGTGCAGATTGTGGAGATTATACACTTACTGTTGAAAATCCTGCTGGATCAAAGACAGCAACATGCACCGTGCTGGTTCTTGGTATATATATTTAAAGAATATGTTCTTATTTATAAGAAGAATAATATACAAAATAAATAAAATGAAAATTAAATACTGTTCTTTTTATGCAGCATGTTAAGTTGTTGTTTTATTTGTTTGTTTTTATAGACAAGCCTGGACCAGTTCAGCATCTCAGAGTATCTGATGTCAGAAGTGATTCTGCCCAGCTGTCTTGGAAAGACCCAGAAGATAATGGTGGTACACGCATCACTAACTTTGTTGTTGAGAAAAAGGATGCAGCATCTGCACAATGGGTGCCGGTCTGCTCATCATCCAAAAAACGTAGCATGATGGCCAAACATTTGATTGAGGGAACGTCATACATGTTCCGTGTGGCAGCTGAAAATCAGTTTGGAAGAAGTGAATATGTTGAGACACCAAAAGCTATTAAAGCAATGAATCCACTTTGTAAGTATGGCCTGTGAACATTTCTACATAATAATGCTTTGAGCATCTAAAAAGTGTAATATAATTAAAAAAAAAAAAAAACTAACTTTGTTATTCAACTGGAAATTTCAGTCCCACCTGGTCCACCTAAAGACCTGCATCATGTAGATGCTGACAAAACTGAAGTATGGCTCCAGTGGAATTGGCCTGATCGTACAGGAGGAAGTGACATCACAGGGTTCTTGGTCGAGTACCAAGAAGAAGGTGAAAGGGATTGGGTAGTTTTTAAGACTGTCAGTATCCCTGAGTGTCATGTGACTGGACTGGAAGAAGGAAAGACCTACAGGTTCCGTGTTAAGACAGAGAATGCAATTGGTCTAAGTAGACCAGACACCACTGTGCCAGTACTTTGCCAGGAAAAATTAGGTTAGATTAAAATTTTAACATTCTGTATAATTAATTTAAAATATGATTTCACTTTGTATTATAAAATGTTTTTCTTCTATTTCTTTGTAGTACCACCAATTGTTGAGGTGGATGTGAAGTTGATAGAGGGAATCATTGTGAAAGCTGGAAGCACTATTAGATTGCCTGCCATTATGAGAGGCCTTCCAGTTCCCACTGCCAAATGGGTCATTGATGGAGAGGAAATCAAGAGTGAAGGCAATATCAAAATTGACACTGACAACTTCTCCACTGTTCTGAGCATTGCTGACTGCACTAGAAATCACACTGGAATCTATATTCTGACAGTGTCTAACTCAGCAGGGAGTAAGACTGTTTCTCTGAATGTCACAGTTCTTGATGTGCCAGCTGCCCCAATAGGTCCTGTTAATATCCTTGAAGTGACTCCTGACTCCATGGTTATTGAATGGCGTCCTCCCAAAGATGATGGTGGAAGCCCAGTCATGAACTATATTGTTGAGAAGAGGGAATCAAATAAGGAAACTTGGGGAGGAGTAAGTTCTGGCAGCACTTCCACTAGGCTCAAGATTTCTCGTTTGCAGCAGGGAGTTGAGTATGTTGTGAGAATTCGTGCTGAAAATAAAATGGGAATAGGCGCAGCTCTTGAAAGTGCACCAACTGTAGCACGACACCAGTTTGAGGCCCCTGGCCATCCAGGAAAACCAGTTGCATCTGATATTTCTGAAGATGCCCTCACACTTGGATGGACAATGCCTCTCTTTGATGGTGGTAGTCCAATCAGTGGTTATATCATTGAGCGAAGACATAAAGGAGGCAAATGGATTAGAGTGAATAAAACACCTTGCAAGGACCTTAGATACAGAGTTCTTGGCCTTTTTGAAAGCAATGAATATGAGTTCAGAGTATTTGCTGAAAATATTGCTGGCTTTAGTGGACCATCACCTATTTCAGATTCTGCCAAACCTTGCAGACCAATTACTGTTCCAGGACCTCCAGTAAACCCTAAGGTAAAGGACTACAGTTGCACATATGCTGACTTAGTCTGGATCAGACCCACAAGAGATGGAGGCAGTCCAGTCTTAGGATATATAGTTGAATACCAAAAGGGAGATGCTGAGTGGGAGAAAGTCAATAAGGATGATCTAATTAAACAGTGTGCTTATAGAGTAAAGGGACTGACAGAGGGCACGGAATACAGGTTCCGTGTTAAAGCTGTCAACATGATTGGGGAAGGTGAGACCAGGGAAGTTCCAGAGTCAGTTGTTGCTAAGGATATTGTTATTCCTCCAGAAATTGAGATGGACGCCACATGTCGTGACCGTGTAACTGTTCGTGTTGGACATAACATTAATGTTGTAGCATATGTGAAAGCAAGACCTGATCCAGAAATCACTTGGAGCAAAGGTGAAAGTGTTTTGGAAAGGGACAAGCGCACCACTTTAACGAACAACTTCCCAGTACTGCATATGCGTATCAAGGAAGCAACCAGAGCAGATCATGGAAAGTATACATTGAAGGCTGTTAATGAAGCTGGAGAGGCCTCAGCTACTATTACAGTAAATGTTCTAGATAGACCTGGGCACTGCCAAAATCTTACACTTACCTATGTAACTAAAAACTCTTGCATGGTGTCCTGGGATGCACCAGAGGATAATGGAGGCACTGAGATCACAAATTACATTGTGGAATGTCGGGAGCCAAGCATACGAGCCTGGTCAATGATTTCATCTGACTGCACAAATCGCAAGGTAAAGACTAAACTCATGGAAAATCATGAGTATTTATTCCGTGTGTCTGCTGAGAACAAGTGCGGTCCTGGGCCAGCAACAGAAACCAAAACTCCTATCCTTGCAATCGATCCACTTCAGAAGCCAGGAGAGCCAGAGAACTTCCACGTCAGTGATATTGGTAAGAACTTTGTTTTTCTTAAATGGAGAAAACCCGATTATGATGGTGGCAGTCCTAACCTGGGCTACTATTTGGAGAAAAAAGAAAAGGATGCTGAAGAATGGGAGAAGGCACATGAAGGAGTCTTGAAAGAGACATTCTTTATGGTAGACAAATGCGTTGAGAACCACACCTATCAATTTAGAGTCCAGTCAACAAACGATGGAGGAGAGAGTGCATGGGTTAGGACATCTGATATTCTTGTCAAAGAAGAAGTTCAGAAACCAGTTCTTGACCTGAAATTTGTTGGAACTGTTGTGGTCAAAGCTGGTGAATCAGTTCGACTTGAAGCTGGACTTAGAGGAAAACCACAGCCTGAGGTTACCTGGGTGAAGGAAAAGGCTACAGGCGATAACCCAAGAATCAGCATTGACACTGGACATGATTACTCCAAATTCCTCCTTACTAAAACCAAGCGTAGTGATACTGGAAAGTATGTGGTCACTGCTACAAACTCAGCAGGATCATTCACAGCATATGCCAATGTTACAGTTTTGGACATACCAGGACCTGTCAGAGATTTGAAGATTTCTGGAATTTCCACAGACAAGTGCAGAGTTGTATGGGATCCTCCAGAGGATGATGGTGGTTGTGAGGTGGACAGCTATATTCTAGAGAAATGTGAGACAAGAAGAATGGTCTGGTCCACTTACTCTGCTTCTGTTGTCACCAGTTACTGTAATGTAACACGTCTTGTTGAAGGAAATGAATACATATTCAGGGTCAGAGCGGAAAACAAGATGGGAACTGGACCACCAATGGAGAGCAAACCTATTACTGCTAAGACACAATACAACAGGCCTGGTCCACCTGATGCACCTGAGGTAACCAAAATTGGTAAAGATGAGATGACTGTGGTATGGGCTCCTCCTGAAAATGATGGTGGAAAGTCTATCACTGGCTACATTCTGGAGAGAAAAGAGAAGCGGGCTGTTCGATGGGTCCCTGTCACAAAGAGCCCTATCTCTGAAAGGCGTATGAAGGTCACCAATTTGATCCCTAACCATGATTATCAATTCCGTGTTAAAGCTGAAAATGAAGTAGGTTTGGGAGAACCAAGCAAACCATCCAGACCTATTACTGCAAAAGATCCAATTGGTATGTATAGTCTGTTATCTGTTATAGTATTTTTCTGTTTTTTTTTTTAAATATATTTTTTTCTTACTGATGCATTTATTTGTTTTAAACTAAACTGGCATTGCATGTACCATTTAGAACCCCCTGGTCCCCCTGGCAGCCTTAAAGTAGTTGACAGCACAAAGACATCTATTACACTTGGCTGGGTGAAGCCTGTGTATGATGGTGGTGCTCCAATTATTGGATATCTGGTTGAAATGAGGGATAAGGTGCAAGTGGAAGGTGAACAACAGAGAGATCCAGAGGAAGGCTGGAAGAAATGTAATACTGCTGGACAGCTTGTCATAACTGAATTTACAATGATTAACTTGGATGAGAGGCAGGAATATGAATTCCGGGTTTCTGCTCAAAACCAAGTTGGCATGGGCCGCCCTGCAAACCTCAAGGAAGCTGTATCACCAAAGGAGATCCATGGTAAGCATTTTTTTAAAGTGTCATTCATATGATTACCTTTGAAATTCAGTATGCTTATGTTTTATTTTTATTTTTTTTTACAACAGAACCTCCAGAGATTGATCTTGATGCCAGTCTAAGAAAAGGCCTTAGTGTAAGAGCAGGATGTCCTATTAGACTTTTTGCAACAATTAGAGGAAGGCCAGCACCTAAAGTGACTTGGAAGCGCATTGGTGTTGACAATGTCATTAGGAGGGGACATGTGGATCAGATTGATACTATGACCTTCCTTGTGATTCCGGAGTGCTCACGTGAAGACTCTGGAAAATATTCTTTGACCCTTTCCAATGCATCTGGAGAAAAGGCTGTATTTGTTCGTGTTAAAGTCTTAGGTAAACTTACATTTGTAAAAAAAAAATGCATTTTAAAAATAAAATAAGCAATGCTTTTACTTAATACCCCATACTGTCACTAAACAAGTGAAATTTGCCATCAGATACTCCGGGTCCCGTTGGTGGACTAGAGGCAACTGACATCACCAAGACAACCTGCCAGCTTGCATGGTTGCCTCCAGAAAATGATGGTGGTAGCCCAATCCTAAACTATGTTGTTGAGAAGCGTGAGGTTGATAGAAAGACATGGACAAATTGCACAAATGACTTGAAAAAAACAAGCTTCAAAATCACAAATCTGACACCAGGAATAGAATACTACTTCCGGGTCATGGCAGTTAACAAGTATGGTATTGGATTGCCTCAAGACTCTCCAAAATCCTATCTGGCTACAGATCCGAAGAGTAAGTCCACCTTACACAGTACAATTTATTATATTATATTATATTATATTATATTATATTATATATGTATTTTTTAATAATGTCTATCTCATTACCTTTCAAAGGTGAGCCTGATCCTCCAAAGAAGATGGATGTATTAGAAATTACTAAAAACAGTGCAACTCTAGGGTGGCTGAAGCCACTTAGAGATGGTGGATCTAAGATTAATGGCTACATTGTTGAATACCAGCAGGATGGTCAGCCTGAGGATAAGTGGACATTATACTCTGTTGTGAAAGACTTGACAATTGTGGTAGCTGGACTGAAAGAAAACACTAAGTACAGATTCAGGGTTGCTGCTAGAAATGCAATAGGATGCAGTTTGGCAAGAGAGGCTGAGGGCATATTTGAAGTCAAGGAACAGCTGAGTAAGTATACAAAGATAATGTGCACTCCTATTTTTAATTTACTTTTATTGACACTTTTAATCACACACTGAATCCTTTAACTTTTTATAGTGCCACCAAAGATCATCCTGCCTGATGTGGTAACAGCAAGGGCAGGATCTAAACTTGTTGTTGAGGCTCTTGTGTCTGGAAAGCCTGCTCCAGTCACAAAATGGAAAAGAGGAAATGATGACATAGTTACATCAGATCGTCTCTTCATACAAAAAACACCTACCACAAGTTCACTTTTGGTTAAAGATGTCACAAGGAAGGATAGTGGTTATTATAGCCTGTCTGCTGAAAACAGCACTGCAAAGGTCAACCAGATCCTTAGAATAATCATTCAGGGTGAGTTTGTTTGTTATCATTTTTATTAATATTATTATTTTTATATTTATATTTTGACTTATAATTACTTATTTTGTTTGTTTGGCTTTTTTAGACATCCCTGGTCCTCCACAGGGTCCTCTACAAATTCTTGAGTTTGACATGGATTCCTGCACACTTGCATGGGATTCGCCTGCTGAAGATGGTGGCAGCAACATCACAAACTATATTGTTGAGAAGTGTGATGTCAGCAGAGGTGACTGGGTCACAGCTGCATCTTGTACCAAGACCAGCTGCAGAGTTGGGAAGCTCACATCTGGCAAAGAGTATGGTTTCCGAGTCCGTGCTGAAAATCGTTTTGGCATTTCAGAGCCAATTTACTCTGAGAAAATGATTGCTAGACATCCATTTGGTAAGTCTCATATTTCGGCACATTTGAACATTGACACACAAAGGGATTAGGCTTTATTTACAATAATACCAATTTTACAATTTAGATCCACCCAGTGAGCCAAGGAATTGTTGTGTCAACAAAATCAACAAGGAATCTGTTGTGTTGTCATGGGAGAGACCAGTGAATGATGGCGGCAGTCCCATCACAGGATATTGCATTGAGCGCAAAGAAAGAAATAGCCTCCTGTGGGTCAAGGCAAATGAGATCCTTGTTCGCTCAACTGAATATACATGCTCTGGCCTCATTGAGGGTCTGGAGTACACATTCAGAGTCTCGGCTGTCAACAAGGCAGGGCAAGGCAAACCAAGCAAGCAGACAGACTTTATCACTGCAAGATCTCCAGTTGGTATGTATAAGGGGGAGGGAACTACTGCTGTCACTTAGAAAAATTAAAAACACTACAAGTTAAATTCATGTTCTTTTTCAGATCCACCTGGAAAACCTGAAGTCCTTGACGTGACTAGAAATTCTGTCTCTCTTGTCTGGAGCCGTCCCAAACATGATGGTGGAAGTAAACTTATTGGTTATTACGTTGAATTTCTGAAGCTTCCAGGTGACAAATGGGTGCGTGTTAACACAAGCAGTCAAAATGTACCAAAGGAAGAGTACACTGTTCCTGGACTTGAGGAGGGAGCCCAATACAAGTTCAGAATAATTGCAAAGACAGCAATTAATGTCAGTCTCCCCTCAGAGGAATCTGATGCTATCCCAATTATTGCAGAACATGGTAAGTCTTACGATACACTAACATTTTATTATTTATTAACTGATGGACTTTATATAGCTAATTTGATGTCGCTCTTTGTATTATTTCAGTTCCACCTAGAGTTGAGATTAGTCTTGAAATGAAGAACCTAATTGTTGTCAAAGCTGGAGCAAATGTCTGCCTGGATGCTGATGTTTTTGGCAAACCATTGCCAAAGGTCATTTGGAAGAAAGATGGTATTCCTTTGAAATTAGCTGAAGGTATGAAAATGACTCAGAAGGTGCATCACTTCAGCTTGGAAATGTTCTCTGTGACAAGAAAGGAATCTGGCGAGTACACCATTACTGCGGAGAACCCAAGTGGCACAAAGTCTGGCAATATTAAATTGAAGGTTCTAGGTGAGTTAACATTAAGTGTGTTTACATGGACCCTCTTAAGGCAATTATAATGAGATTTTGGCAATATTGTGATTAAAATGTAACTCGTGTAAACGCAATACTTAATACTATATACTATATACTCAATACTATAAATAATGTGATTAAGCTCATAATCGCAGCAAGCATAATTTTATTAACATAGGTAGTGTACGCCGATTTGAATCAAAATATACAGGCGTGGAAATACCTTAAACACAGTATTGCTGCTTTGGCCTGGAAGACTCATGTGCTTGTGATGTAGGCTGATATAGATGAAAGCCCAAACCCGTCTTTTCCCCCTTCTCTAATTTTTTTTATTAAGTTGATGTAGAAAAACACTTGCATATAAGTTTTTGTTTTTAATAAAAGTAATGACCAAGCGCACACTGAAACATTCTCATATCCTCATGAATTGCCTAAAACAATCTATACTATACTATCTATACTGAACTGTTCAAACATATAAAAATGTTTAAGGACAGATCGAAGCACCAGTGCAATCACTTGCATTTTTTTCTGTGGATTTTTTTTTCTGATGAGATTAAGAGTAATACTACATCAATCAGAACTGTAAATGGTCTAGTTTTATTTGTGTTTAATCACAATTTTTATAAAATAAATCATGATTTGCTGTGGGATGGCAGTAAGAAATGAATCACAATTCTTACTGAATCATAAGAATATGAAAATTGCATGTAAACAGGAGTGAAGAGCATTGCTCTTAACATGGAAACATCATATAGCGATTAAGTCCTTACTTTGATTGGAAATAATCGTATTATTCGTGCACATGTAAACATAGACATTAACATATGCCAACAAAGGACTGATAGTATATTACCCTTCAGACATTTTAGAAAGAGTATGTGTTTTGTGAAACATGCATAATTTTGTATTTGCAGACAAACCTGGACCCCCAGCATCAGTGAAGATAAGCCATGTTTTTGCAGACCGAGTGAAACTGAGGTGGGAGCCACCTCATGCAGATGGTGGTTCTGAAATTACAAATTATATTATTGACAAACGAGAAACAAGCAGAGCTAACTGGGCACAAGTTACTGCTAACATCAATGGCCAGATAACAGACTGTTCTGTGGAAAAACTGATTGAAGGACATGAATATGAGTTCCGCATCAGTGCTGAGAACAAATATGGTGTTGGAGACCCAATTGTAACTAACTCTGTGATCGCCAAGAATCCATTCGGTAACATTTTATTTTTTTTTCACATTCTTTTATATTACATAGGTTGAACAGTGATCATTACATATATCTAATGTTACAGGCTTTGGCTGCATAGAGTGGCTGTTTTATACATTATATAATAATTAGATTGTTTGGGAAGACCACTGTTTTGTGTGTTTTGTTTTTTTTTATGTCAAACCAATTAGATTTCTCTACACATCTTACACATTTAAAAAAAGCATATTTTAACAAATTAATTTGATTTAAAAATTTTTTTTTCAAATTGTAGATGTCCCAGGACCTTGTGAACCTCCAGTTATTACCAATATCACCAGGGATCACATGACTGTTAGTTGGAAGGCCCCTGCTAATGATGGCAAGGCCACCATTCTTGGATACATGGTCGAGAAACGTGAAACTCAAGACCTCAATTGGGCTAAAGTGAATAGACGACCAGTTATTGACAGGACAATTAAAGCTGGAGGCCTCACAGAGGGATCAGAGTATGAATTCAGAGTCATTGCACTCAATAAAGCTGGTCTTGGCAAACCAAGTGATCCATCAGCTGGTGCTCTTGCAGTAGACCCAGTGTGTAAGTATTAACATTACTGTATTTAATAGGTGTTAACAATTAAACTGGCCAAAATAAATAAACAAACAACAGAAAAAAAGGAAGAACATATACATTGTTTGTGTATTTAGACCCTGAATTTCTGTGTTTTCACCATAGATCCTCCTGGACCACCTGCTTTTCCAAAGGTTGTTGACTCTACACACAGTTCAATCAGTTTATCCTGGACCAAGCCTGCCTATGATGGCGGATGTGAAATTCTAGGCTACCTTGTTGAGTTCAAGAGAGCAGATGGAGAAGACTGGCTTAAGTGCAATGTGCCAAAGAATCTCCAGGCAACAAAATTTAATGTTACTGGTCTAATGGATAACACAGAGTACCAGTTCCGTGTTACTGCTGTAAATAAGATTGGATTTGGCGAGCCAAGTGATGTTCCTGGAAAACATATGGCAAAGGATATCCTAAGTAAGTATTTTCCTATAACTATATTTTGGATTTCTGGTATCTGTACATTACTGTACATTATTCTCATCTTAATTTTCCTTTAGTTGCCCCGGAGGCTGAACTTGATGCAGATCTTAGAAAAGCACTAGTTTTACGTGCTGGAGTCACAATGAGAATTTATGTACCTCTAAGAGGGCGTCCTGCTCCAAAGGCAACATGGACTAAGGTCAATGCAAACTTGAAAGAAAGACAAGGCCTTATGATCACAACAACTGAATGGGATACCTTTGTTTATTGTGAGGATATCAACAGATATGATGCTGGCAAATATGTCCTAACTCTAGAAAACAGTAGTGGTACCAAGTCGTATACCATTGTTGTCAAAGTACTAGGTAATGTTTCTTCTTTCTCATTACAAATTGCCACTTGAAATTTATTATTTACTGTATCTAACTGTAGTCTTTAAATGTACACAGACACACCTGGACCCCCAGTCAATCTGATTGTTAAGGAGACCTCAAAGAGCCACGCATCTATCACTTGGGATGCTCCATTAATTGATGGTGGTAGTCCCGTTAAGAGCTATGTTGTTGAAAAACGTCTGGCTGAGAGAAAGGCTTGGACCTGTGTTGTTGCTGAATGTCCCAAGACATCTTTCAGGATTACTAATCTCGAAGCTGGTAAAGCTTACTGCTTCAGAGTCTCAGCTGAAAACATATATGGTATTGGTGATGGTTGTGAGACAGCTGGACCAGTAAAAGCCTCAGGTGAGACTTTGATAATGTTGCAGTTTAGTTTAAATTTTAAATGTTAATCGGCTGATTTTGCCAAAATCTAATATTGATGTCAATTGCAGAGCAACCTGGACCAGTTACAGATTTTAAACCTTCAGAGATCAGCAAGAACTCTTGCACTCTTGACTGGAAGAAACCAATCAGTGATGGTGGAAGCCATATTGTTGCATATGTTCTAGAGATCTGTGAAGGGGAAGACAAATGGAAGATGCTAATGAAGTCTAAGCTCACACAGTACACAATGGCTGACCTTGCAGAAGGAAAAGAGTACCTCTTTAGAGTCAAAGCCATTAATGAAGCAGCTGAAGGACCACCAACTGAGCTCGCTGTCTTGGCAAAAGATCAAATAGGTATTCATATATTATATTGAATGTAAAGGAAGGGGGACTGCATAGATCCAATATATTGAAATGCATCCAATTTTATCCCAGTTGTTTACATTAACTGTTACACAACCAACTGTGTGTATCAGTGTGTGTATCAGTGTGCGTATTACTGTTCAAGCACAATGAGTCAAGCAAGAGAGCTGAAATGGATGCCCATATGTGGGTGCCTAATTCAGTTCTCTTGCGTTACTGTGCTTTTAATGACTGAAATGTGCAACCCACACTTTGAAAACCACTGGTCTAGTAGTAGCATTTGTTTCTTAGTGGTTATGCAGTCACACCCAATAATGTAATTTAATTTTTCTTGTCTTTTTACAGTCCTTCCAGACTGTAATCTTAAAGGCTTGCCAGACTCTACCTATGTGGCAAAGGAAGGAAGCACTGTTCGTCTTAATATCTCTATTAGTGGTATCCCTGCTCCTGCAGTCACTTGGAAAAAGGGTGACATTACTTTATCAGACAGTGGCAGGATCTCAGTTGAATCAACGGCAACAAACACTGTCTTGCTGATTCGTGATTGCAATAGAGGTGATGCTGGCAAATTCACTATGATTTTGAGAAACAGTGCTGGAACAAAGGAATCAGCTATTGATATTAAAGTTGTTGGAAAGCCTGGAATCTGCACTGGTCCCATCAAATTTGATGAAATCACAGCTGAAGCGATTACTGTAGAATGGGGTCCACCCAATGATGATGGCGGATCAGAAGTTACCAACTATATTTTGGAAAAGAGGCATTCTACTGCTAACAAGTGGGTCACAGTTGCTTCTGCAATCCAGAAGAACACTATGAGAGTTACAAGACTTCACGATGGAACAGAATACATTTTCAGAGTTTGTGCTGAAAATAAATATGGAGTTGGAGAGTTCCTCAAGTCTGATCCAGTAGTTGCTACTCACCCATTCAGTAAGTATTTATAAAATCCTAATTTATGAAATATGGTGGATATTTAAAAATTAGTTAGCAAAAAATATACACACTTCCCCACAGATGCACCAGGGGCTCCAGCACCACCTGAGGTTGTGAGCATTCGTCATGAGTCTGCTATCCTAACATGGTCTGAACCAAAAGATACTGGAGGCTCACCCATCACAGGTAAAACATTTTTGAACTGCATTTATTTATGTATGTATTTGAAGTTTGTAACATCTAAACCCTTTTATTACTAATATTATAGGGTATTACGTGGAATTCAAAGATAGAAATAGCTTGATGTGGAAGAGAGCCAACAAAACACCTTTGAGAGTAAAAGAATGCAGAGTAACTGGTTTGGTTGAAGGCCTGGAATATGAATTTAGAGTCATAGCTATGAATATAGCTGGACTTGGAAAGCCCAGCAAAACAACTGAATCACTTGTGGCTCTTGATCCAATTGGTAAGTCTAAGTGTGCTTTCTTTCAGCTTTTTAAAATTTGTGATTCATCAGGAAGAGATCGGAAAAATGATTTTTGTTATTATTATTATTATTATTATTATTATCATTATCTATTCTATAGATCCACCTGGCAAACCTGATGTGATCAATGTCACAAGAAACAGTGTAACACTTATTTGGTCTGCACCCAAGTATGATGGTGGCCACAGACTAACCGGCTATATTGTTGAGAAATTAGAGCATCCTGGAAAGACCTGGATGAAGGCCAACCATGTGAATGTCCAAAGCTGTGCATACACTGTAACAGATTTACAGGAAGGCTCTACTTGTGAATTCAGAATAAGGGCTAAAAATGCAGCCGGAGCTATTAGTGCTCCCTCAGAGACAACTGAGCCTCTTGTGTGCAAAGATGAATACGGTAAGCTTTATTATCATGTTTTGACAGATTTGCTTAATCAAACCCATATAAACATATAAACAATGTAACAGTAAACAATGTTCATAATCATCACCTGACTTTTCACAGAACCACCAACTATCACAATTGATCCTGAAATGAAGGATGGAGTGACTGTGAGGGCTGGAGAAACAATTGTCATCACAGCATCAAGCATTCTTGGCAAACCACCTCCTACATCTGTGTGGTCTAAGGGTGGAAGAGAATTCAAGACCTCAGATATTGTCCAAATTACAAGCACTCCCACATCTTCAACACTGTCAATCAAGTATGCCAGCCGAAAGAATACTGGGGAGTACACTATTACCGCAAGTAATCCATTTGGCATTAAAGAAGAAAAAGTTAAAGTGAAAATCCTAGATGTGCCTGGACCTCCAGGTCCTATTGAGGCCAGTAGCGTCTCTGCTGAAAAATGCACATTGACATGGTTGCCACCAGAAGAAGATGGTGGCTGCAGTATCAAATCATATATATTAGAAAAGAGAGAAACCAGCCGCCTACTCTGGACAAAACTTGCTGAAGATGTTATGGATTGCCGCTATGTTGCCAGCAAGCTGATAAAGGGAAATGAATACATATTCCGTGTTTTGGCAGTCAATCAGTACGGTATTGGTGATGCCACACAGTCTGGACCAGTTAAAATGGTTGATAGCTTTGGTAAGATTAACTTTATATTTTACATAATCAGTAGTTGTTGTTTTTTTCCTTTGAAACACACATTTAAATAAACATAGCTATAAAAAACAACCTCTTCAATCTTTTTTGCAGGACCTCCTGGGCCGCCTTCAAAACCAGAAATTGATAATGTCAGTAAAAATGCTGTAACAATTTCCTGGAAGAGACCAATTGTAGATGGAGGAAGTGACATTAGAGGCTACAGTGTTGAGAGAAAAGAAAGAAGAGGAATGAGATGGGTCAGAGCTTCAAAAAAGACAATTTCTGATCTACGTTGTAAGGTCTCAGGCCTGTCAGAGGAAATTGAATATGAATTCCGTGTAACTGCAGAGAATAAGGCTGGTTTTGGCGAGCCTAGTGAGCCATCACAACCTGTAATGACAAAGGATATTGCATGTAAGCTGACCAAAAGTATTAGAGAAATTACACATATTATTTTCTTGTCAATCTTTGTCCCAGAAATGTGTTTGTCATTGTCATTTTATTGTTTTTTTAGATCCACCTGGACCTCCATCCAACCCACGGATTACTGACACTACCAAAACAACTGCAACGTTTAACTGGGGTAGACCCTTCTATGATGGTGGACTTGATGTGGCAGGATACATTGTTGAACATAAAAAGGAAGGCGATGATGATTGGGTTCAAGACACAATTGCTCCATTGAGAATAACAGAATTTGTAGTTTCAAATCTACAATCAGGAGGAAAATACCACTTCAGAGTAAAAGCACTGAATTCAGAAGGACTTGGTGAACCTTCTGAAGTTGAGCAAGTTGTTGAACTAGTAGATAGAGAGGAGGCTCCTGAATTTGAACTTGATGCAGAATTGAGAAGGACTCTTGTTGTTAAGTCAGGTGCTTCAATCCGCATATTTGTGCCAATCAAGGGAAGGCCAACTCCAGACGTAACATGGCATAAGGAAGATGTACCGCTTAAAGGCCGTGCACACATTGACACTACAGAATCATACACTCTTGTAGTCATCCCTGAGTGTACAAGATATGATGCTGGGAAATATGTCCTAACATTGGAAAATGTAGCTGGAAAGAAGTCTGGATTTGTAAATGTTCGTGTTGTGGACACCCCAGGACCTCCAGTAAATTTGAAACCAAGTGAAATCACAAAGAATAGCATTACTTTACAATGGGAGATTCCAATCATTGATGGTGGTTCAAAGATTACAAACTATATTATTGAGAAGCGGGACGCAACACGAAAGGCTTACTCAGTTATTACAGCAAACTGGCAGAAATGCTCATACAAGATTCCAGACTTGGAAGAGGGTGCTGAATATTACTTTAGAGTTTCTGCTGAGAATGAAAGGGGCATTGGTGAACCGGCAGAGACACCTGTACCAATAAGAGCTTCTCAGGCTCCTTCTGCACCAGATAATCTGATTGTTTCAGATTTTTCCAAGGACACAGCAACTCTTGCATGGACAAAACCAAAATATGATGGTGGTAGTCGAATAACTGGCTATGTGATAGAGGCTCAGCTAAAAGATTCTGAACAGTGGACACATGTGACAACAATAAAAGCTTTGGATTACACTGCAACAGAATTAGTTGAAAATGCAGAATATGTGTTCCGCATCTTTGCTGTAAACAGCTCAGGCAGGAGTGAACCGCGTGAAAGTCGACCAGTTGTAATCAAGGAGCAAACCACTGCTCCAGAATTTGACCTCAGGAGTGTATATCAGAAGATGGTGGTAGTTAAAGCAGGTGATAATCTTAAAGTTGAAATCCCTGTTCTGGGGCGTCCAAGACCTCTTGTTGTATGGAAGAAAGAAGATCAGGAACTTAAACAAACTCAGAGAATAAACATTGAAAATACTACAACATCTACAATTCTCAACATTAATGAAATTAAGAGAAAAGATGGAGGACAGTATTCAATGACAGGAAAGAACATCTTAGGAACTGTGACTGAAATCATTACTGTTCAAGTACATGATATTTCAGGACCTCCAACTGGACCAATAAAATTAGATGAGGTTTCTTGTGACTATGTGATAATATCATGGGAAGCTCCAGAAAATGATGGAGGAGTTCCTATTAATAACTACATTGTTGAAATGCGTGAGACAACTGGCACATCCTGGGTGGAACTGGCAGCAACTGTTATTCGCACAACATTTAAAGCTGCACGCCTTACAACTGGTATTGAATATCAATTCCGTGTAAAAGCTCAAAACAGATATGGTGTTGGACCCTATATAACATCAGAACCGGTGGTGGCTGCTTATCCATTCGATGTTCCAGGACAGCCTGGAATTCCACAAGTAGTTGCCTTCACCAAGGATTCAATGACAGTCAGCTGGAATGAACCTTCTTCAGATGGAGGTAGCCCAATTTTAGGATACCATATCGAGAGGAAAGAGAAGAACAGCATACTCTGGCAGAGAATCAGCAAAGCTCTAGTTGTTGGCAATATGTTTAAATCACCAGGTCTAATTGATGGTATTGCATATGAATTCCGTGTTATTGCAGAAAATATGGCTGGCCTCAGCAAAGCAAGTAAGCCATCTGAGATGACATATGCACTTGATCCTGTAGACCCCCCAAGTCAACCAGTGGCACTTAACATAACTAGACATGAAGTTACTCTTCAATGGACAAAACCAGAGGGTGATGGTGGTTTCTCAATAACTGGATATACAGTTGAAAAAAGAGAGCTGCCTAATGGTCGCTGGCTGAAAGCCAACTTCAGCAACATTCTTGAAACATCCTTCACTGTAAGTGGTCTAACAGAAGATGCATCTTATGAATTCCGTGTATTAGCAAGGAACTCAGCTGGAGCTGTCAGCAAACCATCTAAACCTTCAGAGGTCATTGTCTGCAGAGATGACATTGAAGAGCCAAAAATTGATGCTGATGCAAGTTTCAGTAGCGCCGTGGTAGTTAAAGCAGGAGATATCTTCAAGCTAGATGCACGTGTCACAGGTCGCCCAATTCCATCCTTGGTTTGGACTAAAGATGGCAAGGAGCTTGAAGACACTGGAAAACTAGAGATCAAGACATCAGATTTCTATACTTGTTTGATTAACAAAGATTCTTTACGTAGAGATGGTGGTGCATACACTCTAACTGCTAGCAATCCAGGAGGATTTGCCAAATTTGTCTTCAACGTTAAAGTTCTTGACAGACCTGGCCCACCTGAAGGACCACTGCATGTCACAGATATGACAACAGAGAAATGTATCCTGTCATGGCTGCCACCACTTCACGATGGAGGAGGAAAGATTGAATATTACGTCATTCAAAGACGTGAAACAAGTAGACTTACATGGACAAATGTAGCCACAGATTTACAAGTAAACCGCTATAAGGTTACCAAATTGCTAAAAGGAAATGAATATATCTTCAGAGTCATGGCTGTGAACAAGTATGGAGTTGGAGAACCTCTGGAATCTGAGCCTGCTGTTGCTACTAACCCATATGTGCCTTCTGATCCTCCACAGGCACCAGAAGTAACTGCTATAACAAAAGATTCAATGGTGGTTTGTTGGGGACATCCTGAACACAATGGTGGAAGTAGTATAAATACCTACATCATTGAAAGGAGAGATAAAACTGGTCTTCGTTGGGTAAAATGCAATAAAAGGACTGTTACTGATCTACGCTTCAAAGTGTCAGGACTAACACCTGGCCATGAATATGAATACAGAATCCTAGCTGAAAATGCTGCTGGTTTAAGTGCTCCAAGCCCTTCAAGTCCATTCTACAAAGCATGTGACACAATATTCCAACCTGGACCCCCTGGAAATCCTAGAGTTTTGGATACAACTAAGTCATCCATTACTATTGCTTGGAATAAACCAGTTTATGATGGTGGCTCAGATATCACAGGTTATATTGTTGAAACCTGCCTGCCAGAGGAAGATGAATGGACAATTGTCACTCCACACGCTGGTCTAACAGCAACATCGTTCACCATAACCAACCTAACTGAAAACCAAGAGTATAAAATCAATATTTCAGCTCTTAACTGTGAAGGTATTGGAGAGCCAGCCTCTGTGCCTGGTTCACCTAAAGCGGAAGACCGACTCCTTCCACCAGAAATCGAGCTTGACTCCGACCTTCGGAAAGTAGTGAACATCAGAGCATGCAGTACCTTAAGATTATTTGTGCCAATTAAAGGAAGACCTGCACCAGAAGTCAGATGGTCAAGGGAGTCAGGCGAACCCCTTGATAGAGCATCTATTGAAATTACATCATCCTTCACCACAGTAGTTGTTGAGAATGTAAACAGATTTGATGGTGGAAAATATATTTTAACAGTGGAAAACAGTTCAGGAACTAAAACGGCGTTTGTTAATGTCAGAGTTCTTGACACTCCTGATGCACCACAGAACCTTACAATTAAGGAAATCACAAAAGATTCTGCTTCCCTCATCTGGGATCCTCCAGTCATTGATGGAGGATCAAGAATCAGGCATTATATTGTTGAAAAACGTGAATCTGCACGAAAAGCATATTCCATCGTCAACGCCTCCTGTCCCAAAACAAGTTGTAGAATTGGAGACTTACAGGAAGGAAGCATGTATTTCTTCAGAATTTTAGCTGAAAATGAGTATGGTGTTGGTCTTCCAGTAGAGACCACAGAAGCTATAAAAATCTCTGAGAGACCCCTTCCTCCTGGAAAAGTGACTTTAAAAGAAGTAACTGGAAACAGTGTAAAACTTTCTTGGGAAAAGCCGGACCATGATGGAGGAAGCAGAATTACAGGTTATATTGTTGAAATGCAAGGGAAAAACAGTGAAAAATGGACACAAGTAATGACTGTTAAAGTAACAGAGGCAATTGTTGTTGGCCTAACACAAGGTGAAGAATACTCCTTCCGTATTTCAGCAACTAATGAAAAGGGAACCAGTGATCCACGTCCACTTAGTGTCCCTGTAGTTGCCATGGATGTTATTATTGCTCCTGCCTTCAAACTGTTGTTCAGCACATTCAGTGTTCTGGCAGGTGATGATCTGAAAATTGATGTGCCTTATGTTGCCCAGCCCAAGGCAGCAGTTACCTGGCAAAAAGATGGTATTGCTCTGAAAGAGACAACAAGAGTAAATGCTGAAGTGGCAGAGAAACACCTTTACCTTGTGATTAAAGAGGCAACACGGGATGATGTGGGCAAATATACTATTAAACTGACAAATTCAGCTGGTGAAGCTACAGCAGACATCAGTGTTATTGTACTTGATAAACCTGGACCACCAACTGGCCCAATCAAAATAGATGAGGTTACTGCAGACAGTGTTACATTATCATGGCAGCCTCCAGAGTATGAAGGAGGCTGTAGCATTAATAACTATATTGTGGAAAAACGAGACACATCTACTACCAACTGGCAGATTGTATCTGCAACAGTGGCAAGAACAACAACTAAAGCGGCAAGATTGAAAACTGGCTGTGAATATCAATTTAGGATTGCTGCTGAAAATAGATATGGAAAGAGTTCAGTTCTTCTGTCTGAGCCTGTTGTTGCAAAATATCCCTTTGAGATTCCAAATCCTCCAGGAACTCCAACTGTTCAATCTGCTACTAAAGAAAGCATGGTTATCATGTGGAACAAACCCAGTAGTGATGGTGGAAGCAAGATTTTGGGATATCACATTGAGAGTAAGGAAAGAAACAGCCTTCTGTGGGTAAAACAAAACAAAATGCTTGTTCCAGATGCAAGATTCAAGATAGGTGGCCTTGAAGAAGGCATTGAATATGAATTTAGAGTTTATGCTGAGAATATAGTTGGTCTAAGCAAAGCTAGCAAAGTATCAGAAATACAGGTGGCTAGAGATCCATGTGACCCTCCAGGCAAACCTGAAGCAGTGATTGTCACAAGAAGCTCTGTAACACTCAGGTGGACACCACCACAGTTTGATGGTGGCAACAAGATTACCGGATATGTCATTGAGAAAAAAGAATTGCCTAATGGCCGCTGGATGAAAGCCTCTTTTACGAATATCATTGAGACTGAATTTGTTGTCAGTGGTTTGGTAGAGGAACAGCAGTATGAATTCCGTGTCATTGCAAGAAATTCTGCAGGTGTGTCTAGTGCTCCATCAGACAGTACTGGTGCGATCACAGCAAAGGATGAAGTTGATCCACCCCAAATTGACTTGGATGCCAAATATTCCCAAACTATTGTTGTTAATGCTGGAGAATCATTCAAAGTAGATGCAGGGATACTTGGCAAACCTATTCCTTCAGTTCACTGGATAAAAGCTGGCGAAGAACTTACAAATACTGCAAGACTTGAGATAAAGAATACTGACTTCACAACAACTCTTAGTGTGAAGGAAGCTATCCGTGTTGATGGAGGCCAGTATACATTGCTACTGAAAAATGTTGGTGGGGAGAAAACAGCAATTGTCAATGTCAAGGTTTTGGACAGACCTGGGCCTCCAGATGGACCAATTTCAATCTATGGTGTTACCAGTGAAAAGTGCTGCATTGCCTGGAAAACTCCCTTGCATGATGGAGGTGCAGAGGTATCTCATTACATTGTGGAAAGAAGAGAGACCAGCCGATTAGTTTGGACTGTTGTGGAATCTAAGGTACAAACCCTCAATCTGAAAATTACAAAACTTCTTCCTGGAAATGAATATATTTTCAGAGTGATACCTGTAAATAAATATGGAATTGGTGAGCCTTTGGAATCTGATCCAGTGATTGCAGCAAATCCATTTGTCCCACCTGATGCACCAAGTAACGTTGAAGTGTCAAATATAACAAAGGATTCCATGGTTATAACATGGGAAAGACCCACTAATGATGGTGGCAATGCAATTGGAGGATACATTGTAGAAAAGAGAGACAAAGAAGGAGTTAGGTGGACAAGATGCAACAAACGTGTAGTGAGTGAACTACGCTTTAGAGTAACAGGACTTCTTGAAAACCGAAGTTATGAATTCCGTGTGTCTGCTGAGAATGCAGCTGGAGTCGGTAAACCAAGTCCACCCACAGTTTATTTCAAGGCAGTGGATCCAGTCTTCAAGCCTGGTCCACCAAACAACCCCAAGGTAATTGATGTCTCAAGAGCATCTGTTTTCCTGCATTGGGGAAAGCCAATTTATGATGGTGGCTGTGAAATTCAGAGTTATATTGTTGAGGCATCTGAAGTGACTTCTGATGAATGGATGATGTGTACACCACCCTCTGGGATAACAGAAACAAGATTTGAGGTTAAAAAACTGCTTGAAAAGCATGAGTACAAATTCAGAATCTGTGCTGTAAACAAGGTTGGTGTGGGAGAAACAGCTGATATTCCAGGAACCGTTATTATAGAGGACAAACTTGAGGCACCAGATATTGACCTTGATGCTGACCTAAGAAAGATGATAACTGTTAGGGCTGGAGGCTCTCTCAGGTTGTTTGTTCCTATTCGTGGACGACCAACTCCTGAAGTCAAGTGGGGAAAGGCTGAAGGTGAAATCAATGAGGCAGCTCAAATTGATATTACAAGCAGTTTCACCTCTCTCATAATTGAAAATGTTAATAGATTTGACAGTGGAAAATATAATTTAACTCTGGAAAATGCCAGTGGGGTAAAATCTGCATTTATAAGTGTCAGAGTCTTAGATACTCCTGATGCACCTGCAAACTTCCGTGTAAAAGAAATAACAAAGAATTCAGTCACTCTTACTTGGGAACCACCTTTGCTGGATGGGGGAGCTAAAATTAAAAACTATATTGTTGAAAAACGAGAGAGTACAAGAAAGGTCTACTCTGCGGTTGCTACCTGCAACAAAATGACATGGAAAATTGAACCACTTCAAGAGGGAAGCAACATTTTCTTCAGGGTTCTTGCTGAAAACGAACATGGTATTGGATTGCCTGCAGAGACTCTAGAACCAATAAAGATCTCAGAAGTGCCACAGCCCCCTGGTAAAGTTTCTCTAGTGGATGTTACACGAAAGAGTGTTTCTCTCAAATGGGAAAAACCAGAGCATGATGGAGGAAGCAGAATTTCTTATTATGAAGTTGAAATGCAAGCTAAAGATCAAGATAAATGGTCTCTTTGTGCTCAAGTTAAATCTCTCGACACTGTTGTAACTAATTTAGCCCAAGGTGGGGAGTACAATTTCAGAGTCATTGCTGTCAATGACAAGGGAAAGAGTGATCCCAGACTCTTGGCAAATCCTGTTGTTGCAAAGGATCTTGCTATTCAGCCCTCAGTAAGAACAAAACTTAGTACCTATAATGTACAGGTTGGGCATGATTTGAAAATTGAAGCACGAATTGCTGGTCATCCAAAACCAACCATTACATGGACCAAAGATGGTTCAGCTCTTAAACAGACCACAAGAGTAAATGTTGCTGATACTGCACATCATACAACTCTTACCATCAAAGATGCAACAAGAGAAGATGGTGGTATGTATAACATTGCTGTGGCTAATGTACTTGGACAGGCAGAAGCCACTGTTGAAATAATTATACTTGAAAAGCCTGGCCCACCAACAGGTCCAGTAAGGATTGATGAAGTGAGTGCAGAGAGCATTACACTATCTTGGGATCCACCAACATACACTGGAGGCTGTCAGATTTCAAATTATATTGTCCAAAAGAGAGACACCACCACCACTAACTGGGTAGTTGTTTCTGCCACAGTAGCAAGAACCACACTTAAAGTTGGTAATTTAAAAACTGGAGCTGAATACCAGTTTAGAATTTTTGCTGAGAATAGGTATGGTAAAAGCTATGGTATTGACTCAGATCCAGTTCTTGCCCAGTATCCTTTCAAGGAGCCTGGGCCTCCAGGAACTCCATTTGTGTCTGCATTCACAAAAGAATCTATGGTTGTTGAATGGCACAAACCAGTCTCAGATGGTGGAAGTGTAATTCTAGGATATCACCTAGAGAGAAAAGAGAAAAATAGCATTCTTTGGACAAAGATCAATAAAATACTAATTCAAGACACCAGATTTAAAACATCTCCTTTGGAAGAGGGCATTGAATATGAATTCAGAGTCTATGCTGAAAACATAGTGGGAAGTGGATTGTGCAGCAAAGTCTCTGAGGGTTGTGTGGCACGTGACCCATGTGACCCACCAGGCACCCCTGTGCCAGTGATTGTGACAAGACACTCAGTGAAGCTTAGATGGACACCACCAGAATATGATGGAGGGAGCCTTGTCACTGGATATGTTGTGGAGAAACGAGACCTGCCAGAGGGCCGTTGGATGAAAGCTAGTTTTACAAACATTCTTGAAACTGAATTTACAGTCACAGGCCTGACAGAAGACTGCAAATATGATTTCAGAGTTATTGCCAGAAATGGAGCTGGGTCAGTTAGTAGACCCTCTGTGAGCACAGGCTCAATTACAGCTAAAGATGAAGTTGAACCACCAACCTACGATGTTGCCTCAGAGTATAGCCAAATATTGACCGTGAATGCTGGAGACACATTTACCCTGGAAGCATCTATCCTAGGAAAGCCAGTTCCTACAATACAGTGGTTTAAGGGTGATGTGGAAGTTGAAAATTCAGCAAGAGCTGAGATCAAGAATTCTGACTTCAAAGCAATTCTTGTTGTCAAAGATGCCATTCGAATCGATGGAGGACAATACACACTGCACCTTACTAATGTGGCTGGAACAAAATCTGTTGCCTTCAATGTAAGAGTCCTTGATAGACCTGGACCCCCTGAAGGTCCTTTGACAGTCTCTGGTGTAACATGTGAGAAGTGTTCATTGTCATGGCTGCCTCCAAAACATGATGGTGGTAGTAGCATTTCTTATTATGTCATACAGAAGAGAGAAACAAGTCGTCTGGCTTGGACTGTAGTTTCAGGTGATTGTGGAGCAACCATGTTTAAAGTTACTAAACTTCTGAAAGGAAACGAATACATATTTCGTGTCATGGCTGTCAACAAGTATGGAGTTGGCGAACCACTTGAGTCTGTAGCAGTGATTATGAGAAATCCTTTTGTTCCACCTGGACCCCCTAAAGAGCTAGAAATAACAAATATTTCAAGGGACTCTATGACAGTATGCTGGACTCGTCCTGAAACTGATGGTGGAAATGAGATTGTCGGTTACATTGTAGAGAAGAGAGACAGAGCTGGAGTGCGGTGGACAAAATGTAACAAACGCAGAGTTACAGATTTACGTTTCAGAGTCACAGGCTTGACAGAGGATCATGAATATGAATTCAGGTTATCTGCAGAAAATGCTGCTGGCGTTGGACAGCCAAGTCCACCAACTGAATATTACAAAGCCTGTGATCCAACATTTAAGCCTGGCCCACCAACTAATGCACACCTTGTTGACACTACAAAGAATTCAGTCACAATTGCTTGGAGCAGACCAATTTATGATGGTGGTTTAGACATCCAAGGCTATGTTGTTGAGATATGTAAAGCTGATGAAGAAGAATGGACCACATGTACTCCACCCTCTGGATTAAGCAATACAAAATTTACAATAACTAAACTCACTGAACATCAAGAATACAAAGTTCATATATGTGCTCTTAACAAACTGGGTGTTGGTGAGCCAGTGTCTATCCAAGGAACTGTCAAACCAGTGGATAAGATAGATGCCCCTGAAATTGAGCTTGACTCTGAGTTGAGGAAAGGTATTATTGTACATGCTGGAGGGTCTATGAGAATCAGCATACCATTCAAAGGACGCCCCATTCCTGAGATAAACTGGACCAAGGATGAGGGAGATTTACCAGATAAAGCCCAAATAGAAAAGGGACCAGACTACACTCAGTTATCAATTGATATATGTGACAGAAATGATGCTGGAAAATATACTCTGACATTGGAAAATAATGCTGGCACTAAATCTGCCTTTGTGTCAGTGAAAGTACTCGATACACCAGGTGCTCCACAGAGCCTTGTTGTGAAAGATGTAACAAGAAACTATGCCACCCTCATTTGGGAACCTCCCCTTATAGATGGTGGTTCAAAAATCAAAAATTATATAATTGACAAGAGAGAATCAAACAGACAAGGATTTGTAAACATTACTAACAAGTGCTCCAAGACCAGTTTCCGCGTGGGTGATTTGATAGAGGGTGGTATTTATTACTTCAGAGTCATGGCAGAAAATGAATTTGGAATTGGTCTTCCTATAGAAACAGAAGAATCTGTGAAGACAGCAGATCCTCCTTTATCCGTTGGCAAGGTAACTTTGACTGATGTAACAAAAACCACAGCATCACTTTCCTGGGATAAACCAGATCATGATGGTGGTAGTAGAATCTTGGGTTATTATATTGAAATGCAGCCAAAAGGATCTGAAGAGTGGATAATTGCGACAGTCACCAAAACGTGTGAAGGTACAGTGACAGGACTTAGTTCAGGACAAGAGTACTTCTTCAGAGTTTTAGCTTACAATGAGAAGGGTAAAAGTGATCCAAGGCCATTGGTTGCTCCTGTGATAGCCAAAGATGTTACTATTGAACCAAGCTTCAAACTACATTTCAGCACATACAGTGTTCAATCTGGTGAAGATCTCAAAGTGGAAATACCATTTAAAGGGCGTCCAACTCCAAAGATTGCATGGATGAAAGATGGACAAGCACTGAAAGAAACAACCAGATTAAATGTCTCAAGCAACAGTTCTTCAACAGTTCTTAAAATTAAAGATGCAAATAGAGAGGACTCTGGCAAGTATACAGTTACAGCTACAAATAACATTGGTATGGTCACAGAAGAGATTGGCATAATCATTCTTGACAAGCCAGGCCCACCAGTTGGACCAGTTAAAATTGATGAAGTAAGTGCCACCTATGTTACCATCTCCTGGGAGCCACCTGTATATACAGGAGGTTGTCAGATAAACAACTACATAGTGGAAAAGCGTGATACAACCACTACTAACTGGCAGATTGTTTCAGCAACCATTGCTCGTAGCACAATCAAAGTCACGAAGCTCAAGACTGGTTCTGAATATCAGTTCAGAGTGTTTGCTGAGAACAGATATGGAAAGAGCACATCGCTTGATTCAGCACCAGTTGTGGTCAGTTATCCTTTTACTGAGCCTGCAGCTCCTGGTGCACCATTTGTTTCATCAGTGACAAAGGACCACATGACAATTGAATGGAAACCCCCTAACAATAATGGGGGTAGCCCTGTTATTGGGTATCATCTTGAACGTAAAGAAAAGAACAGCATCTTATGGACCAAACTTAACAAACTTCTAATAACTGACACTCGATTAAAAACGAATGGTCTGGAGGAGGGAATTGAATATGAATTCAGAGTGTATGCTGAAAATATTGCAGGTATCAGTCCATCAAGTAAAGTCTCAGAAAGTGTTGTTGCTCGTGATCCATGTGATCCCCCTGGAATTCCTGAAGCCATTGTTATCACAAGAAACCTAATAACTCTTCAGTGGGCCAAACCCCAGTATGATGGTGGTAGTGCAATCACAGGATACATTATTGAAAGGAAGAAGCTGCCTGAAGGTCGTTGGATGAAGGCCAGCTTCACAAATATTATAGACACACAGTTTACAATAACTGGACTGAAAGAAGAACAAAGATATGAATTTAGAGTTATTGCCAGAAATGCAGCTGGTATTTTAAGTGTACCCTCTGAAAGCACTGGACCAATTACTGCTCAGGATGAGATTGAAGCACCATCTGTCTCCATGGATTCAAAATTCAGAGATGCTATCATTGTAAAGGCCGGTGAGTCCTTTACTATTGATGCTGACATTACTGGAAAACCACTTCCTGATATTATGTGGCTTAAGGATGGAAAAGAAATTGACAGCACTACACCCAGAATGGAGATTAAATCCACCATAACACAAACAGTTTTGAGTGTTAAGGACTGCATCAGAGTAGATGGTGGTCATTTCCTCTTAAGCCTCAGTAATGTTGGTGGAACCAAACAGGTACCCATTACTGTCAAGGTTCTTGATAGACCTGGTCCACCTGATGGCCCTCTGAAAGTAACTGGTGTCACAGCAGAAAAATGTTATTTACACTGGAGCCACCCATCACATGATGGTGGAGCTAGCATTTCTCATTACATTATTGAAAAAAGGGAAACTAGCAGATTGTCATGGACAGTAGTCGAACCTAAAATTCAAGCAATTAGTTACAAAGTCACTAAACTCCTACCAGGTAATGAGTATATATTCAGAATCATGGCAGTGAACAAGTATGGTATTGGTGAACCACTTGAATCCGAACCTGTTCTTGCAAAAATTCCCTTCAACAAACCTGGACCACCTTCTACTCCAGAAGCAAGTGCAATCACCAGAGATTCAATAGTCCTCACATGGGAACGGCCAGAGGACGATGGTGGATCACAAATTGATGGTTATGTTCTTGAGAAACGAGATAAAGAGGGTATAAGATGGACGAAGTGTAACAAGAAAAGACTGAATGACTTGAGATTCAGAGCTGCTGGGCTTACAGAGGGACACTTTTATGAATTCAGAGTCTCTGCGGAAAATGCTGCTGGTGTAGGCACACCAAGTGAAACATCTGAGTATTACAAAGCATGTGATGCAACTTATCCTCCTGGTCCTCCTAATAATCCTAAAATAACAGACCACTCAAGCACAACTGTTTCCTTAGCATGGAGTAGACCAATTTATGATGGTGGAGCACAGGTGTCAGGATACATTGTTGAGGTAAAGGAAGTTAATGAAGATGAATGGACTGTGTGCACTCCACCAACTGGTGTGCAAACAACTCACTTCACTGTCAAAAAATTAAAGGAAAATGCAGAATACAACTTCCGGATTTGTGCACTTAATATTGAGGGTGCTGGAGAGCATATTGATGTTCCAGGATCTGTAATTGCTGCTGAAAAACTTGAAACTCCTGAGATAGAACTTGATTCAGATCTTAGGAAATGTGTGACTGTGCGTGCCAGTGCAACACTTCGGTTATTTGTCACCATAAGGGGAAGGCCTGAGCCAGAGGTTAAGTGGAAAAAGGCAGATGGTACCTTACCAGAACGTGCTCAAATTGAAGTAACAGGCTCTTACACTGTGCTTGTTATTGACAACGTGAATAGATTTGATACTGGCAAATATGTTGTGACCCTTGAAAATAATAGTGGCACAAAATCTGCATTTATTAATGTCAAGGTTCTTGACTCTCCAAGTGCTCCAGTGAACTTTGAAATTAAGGATGTAAAGAGAGATTTTGTCCAGCTACAGTGGGAGCCTCCACAAATTGATGGCGGAGCCAAGATCACCCATTACATTGTGGAAAAGCGAGAATCTAAAAGGCTGGCATTCACAACTGTGTCAAACAACTGTGTCAGAAATTCATTCAAAGTTGATGGTCTCCAAGAAGGAGGTCTTTACCACTTCCGTGTATTGGCTGTGAATGAACTTGGTGTTGGTTTGCCTGCAGAGACCATAGAGGCTGTCAAAGTTTCCCAATCACCCTTACCACCTGGTAAAATTACAGTTGTTGATGTAACACGCCATACTGTTACTCTAGCATGGGAAAAGCCAGATCATGATGGTGGCAGTAAAATCACAGGGTACACAGTGGAAATGATGACAAAAGGATCAGATAAATGGACTGTATGTGCTACAGTAAAAGCACTGGAAGCCAAAATTGAAGGACTTACTACAGGAGAGGAATACAGCTTCAGAATAACAGCAATTAATGATAAAGGAAAAAGTGATCCTAAACCCCTAGGAGCATCTGTTGTGGCAAGAGATATTACTATTGAACCCATTATTGATTTGCTGTTTAATACCTACAATGTAAAAGCTGGAGATGATCTCAAAATTGATGTTCCATTCAGAGGCAGACCTGCTCCAGAGGTTACATGGAAAAAGGATGGTCACTCATTAAAGGAAACAACCAGAGTTAATGTGTTGACATCAAAGACATCATCAAAAATTGTCATCAAGGATGCAACAAGAGAGGATGTTGGAAAATATGAAATTACTTTAACTAATTCAATTGGTGTCAAATCAGCAGAGATATCTGTTATTGTTCTTGACAAACCAGGTCCTCCAGGTGCAATAAAGGTAGATGAAATAAGTGCTGATTTTATTTCACTATCTTGGGACCCTCCAATTTATGATGGTGGCTGTCAAATTAATAATTATGTGGTCGAGAAGAGAGACACAACCACTACAGCATGGCAAATTGTTTCAGCTACAGTTGCAAGAACATCAATCAAAGTAACTCGTTTGACACAAGGAACAGAATATCAGTTCCGTGTTGCTGCAGAGAACCGTTATGGTAAAAGCCATGCAGTTGATTCCACTCCAATTGTTGCACAGTACCCCTTCTCACCTCCAGGTCCTCCAACTAGTCTTCACATTTCTCAAGCCACTAAATCAGGAATGCTAGTTACCTGGAACAGACCAGCAAGTGATGGTGGAAGTCCCGTCATTGGATATCACTTGGAATGCAAAGATCAGAGCAGCATTCTCTGGACAAAGATGAACAGAGGACCAATTACAGAAACTCAGTTCAAGGTAACTGGTTTGGAAGAAGGCCTCTTGTATCAGTATAGGGTATATGCTGAAAATGTAGCTGGCATTGGACCTTGCACAAAAGCATGTGATCCTGTTTCTGCCCGAGATCCATGTGCGCCTCCAGGTCAGCCAGTAGTTATGAACATCACAAGAACATCTGTTTCTCTCTCCTGGGCAATACCTGAGTTTGATGGTGGAGCTAAGGTGACTGGCTACATTGTTGAACGCAGGGAACTTCCAGATGGGCGCTGGTTAAAGTGTAATTTCACAAATCTTCAAGAAACATTCTTTGATGTGACAGGCCTGATTGAAGATCAAAGATACGATTTCCGTATAATTGCTAAGAATGCAGCTTGCTTACTCAGTGAACCATCAGAGGGTACAGGGCCTGTGACTGTAAAAGATGATGTTGATCCACCTCGCATCACAATTGAGGACAAGCTAAGACAACTGGTTGTAGTGAAAGCTGGAGACTTACTGAGAATTGATGCTGAAATATCAGGACGTCCAATTCCTGTGATTTCATGGGCAAAGGATGGAAAAGAGATTGAAGCAAAGGCCAGATTTGAAATTTCTTCAACACTCACTAGTACAACACTTATCGTGAGAGATGCTATTAGACGAGACTCAGGACAGTATGTTCTAACATTGCAAAATGTTGCAGGAACCAGATCTTTGGCTGTAAACTGTAAGGTCCTGGACAGGCCTGGTCCATCAGCTGGACCATTGGATGTAACTGGTATGACTGCAGAGAAATGTACATTAACCTGGGGACCACCTCAAGAAAATGGAGGTGCTGAAATTCAGCACTACATAGTTGAGAAACGTGAAACAAGCCGGCTTGCCTGGACTCTGATCTATGCAGATATGAAGGCCACAACATGTAAAGTAACAAAACTGCTTAAAGGTAATGAATATATATTTAGAGTTCGGGGAGTTAATAAGTATGGAACCGGTGAAGCTCTTGAGAGTGATCCTGTTAAAGCAATGGATCCATTTACAATCCCTGTTGCACCAACAAATGTTGAAGTCACCAGTGTTACAAGTGAAGCAATGACAATTTGCTGGGAAAGACCTGTATCTGATGGAGGCAGTAGTATTTCTGGCTATGTAATTGAGAAACGCGAGAAATCTGGTCTACGTTGGGTACGTGTCAACAAAAAGCCTGTTTATGACTTAAGAGTAAAAGCTTCCAATCTCCGTGAAGGAGCGGAGTATGAATACAGAGTATTTGCAGAGAATGCTGCTGGTTTGAGTGCACCAAGTGTGCCATGCCCACTAATAAAAGCAGAGGATCCATTGTTCCTACCATCACCTCCAGCTAAACCTAAAATAATTGATTCTACTAAAACATCAATAACTTTGTCTTGGAACAAGCCATTATTTGATGGTGGCTCTCCAGTTACAGGATATATGGTGGAATACAGGAAGACCAATGATGATGACTGGACACTTGGTGTCAGTAACACTAAGAGCACAGAGTTCACTGTAATGGGACTCACTTCAGGAGCAGAGTATGTCTTTGTAGTCAGATCAATTAATAAGATTGGTCCGAGTGAGCCAAGCCTTGAAACTGATCCACAGATAGCAAAGGAAAGAGAAGATGAGCCAGTTTTCCTAATCAGTAATGAAATGAGGAAGACACTGATTGTCAAAGATGGCAGCTCATTTACACTTAGAGTCCCATTCAAGGGAAAGCCTGTTCCACATGTAATGTGGAACAAACCAGATGTTGATCTGAGAGTGAGGGCTGCTATTGATATAACCGATAATTGCACATCTATTACAATTGAGCAAGCTACAAGAGATGACTCTGGGAAATACACAGTAACTCTCCAAAATGTTGCTGGAACTGCTACACTGACATTAAGTGTAAAGGTCCTTGATTCTCCAGGCCCACCAGCCCGCATTGAAATAAAGGAAGTCACCAAGACCTCTGCAACTATTACATGGGATACTCCTGAGAATGAAGGTGGTGCTCCAGTGAAGAACTACCTTGTTGATCTCCGTGAGGCAACTAAAATGGGCTGGACCAGGATTACAGACAGTTGTCCCAGGTTGACTTATAAAGTTAATGATCTTCAAGAAGGCGGTGTTTATTATTTCCGTGTTACTGGTGAAAATGAGTATGGTACAGGAGTCCCACTTGAGACCAAAGAAGGAACAAAGATTACAGGTAACATAAAATTACTTTACGTTTTTGCCTTTTTTTTAGCGCATCTGTTTATAATAAGTGTTTGACACACATATTTTGCTTATGCTATACTTTTTTACATTTTTAGAAAAACCAAGTCCACCACCTAAGCTTGGAGTCACTGATGTAACAAAAGACAGTGTTTCACTAGCATGGCTTAAACCAGAACATGATGGAGGTAGCAGAATTACAAATTACTTGGTTGAGGCTCTTGAAAAAGGACAACAAAAGTGGATAAAGTGTGGTTCCACCAAATCAACTCACTTTGTTGTCTATGGATTGAGAGAAAATGCTGAATACTACTTTAGAGTTCGGGCTGAAAACCATGCTGGACTGAGCGACTTCAAGGACATGGTTTTACCCGTGCTTGTAAAAGACCAGCTGGGCAAGTTATTTCTTATTTATGTTTTATTTTTAAACATACACAATGTTTAATGGATTTGTTTTAAATTATGTTAAATTATTATATAATCTTGTTTCTTTCTTTAATCAACAGAGGCACCTGAAATTAACATGAAGGACTTTCAACACAACACTGCCTATGTTAAAGCAGGTTCAAATCTAAAGATTGAGATCCCCCTCACTGGTAAACCATTACCAAAAGTATCCCTTTCTAAGGATGGACAAGTTCTAAAGTCAACCATGAGATTCAACTCTGATGTGACAACTGACTCACTAATAATCTCTTTGCGTGAGAGTGTTGCTTCGGATGCAGGCAGATATGATATCACAGCTTCCAACTCCAGTGGAACCACAAAGTCTTTTGTAAATATTGTGGTCCTTGACAGACCAAGCCCACCAGTTGGTCCTGTTGAAATGTGTGATATCACAGAGGACAGTGTCAGTCTGAAATGGTTGCCTCCTGCTTATGATGGTGGTAGCCCAATTACCAACTACATCATTTTGAAACGTGAGACCACTACTGCAAACTGGATAGAAGTCTCATCAGCTGTTGCACGATGCACAATCAAGATCATGAAGCTGGTTACTGGAGTTGAGTACCAGTTTAGAATCAGGGCTGAGAATCGCTTTGGCATCAGTGACCACATTGATTCACCTACTGTTACAGTCAGTCTTCCATACAGTGAGTAAAATTTTTCTTTACAGCATAAGCTACAGATTGTTAAATACAAATTTGTGAACATCTATGAAAACCTATTCTATTCTATTTCAGCGCTCCCCGTGGCACCTTCACAGCCATGGGTGTCAGCTGTAACAAAGGAAAGTATTACTGTTAACTGGAAGGAGCCCTCTTCGGATGGTGGAAGCCATGTCTTTGGATATCACCTTCAGATGAAAGACAGAAACAGCATTCTTTGGCAGAAAGTTAACACAACTGTTATCCGTGCTACACACTACAAAGTATCAAACGTAAATGCTGGTCTGATCTATGAGTTTAAGGTTTCAGCTGAAAATGCTGCTGGTATTGGTCCAGTTAGCAAGCCCTCGGATGCTGTGCTTGCAATTGATGCTTGTGGTAAGCATTTTGTTTTCTGTAAATTGATTGTTCTAGTTGCTTAATTCATTAGTTAATTGTTGTTTTATTTTTGTTTATTCCATTTGAGACATTATCATTACTTGCAACAATTTTTTCCCCCCCACAGAACCTCCAAACAACCTCAGAGTCACTGATATCACAAAGGGTTCAATTAGCCTCGCATGGGAGAAACCATCATATGATGGAGGAAGTAAAATTACTGGATATTTGATTGAAAGAAAAGATGGTCCAAAAGGCAGATGGTCAAAAGCTAATTTGACAAATGTTACTGACACAAAGTTCACTGTATCAGGCTTGATTCAGAATGAATCTTATGAATTCCGAGTCATGGCTAAGAATGCAGTTGGCTCCATTAGTAATCCATCAGCAACTGTTGGACCAGTCACATGTGTGGACACATATGGTGCCCCTCAGATTGAACTTCCGTCAGAATATCTTGATGTTGTGAAATACAAAGCAAGTGCTACAGTTGAGCTTAAAATTGGAATTATTGCTAAACCTCAACCAACAATTGAATGGTACAAGGATGGAAAAGAGCTTGAGTCTGGTGCTCAGATTTCCATTTCCAACACCACTGAGTTTGCATACATCTCAGTTAGGGAAGCCACCCGTTTGAATACTGGAACATATGAACTCAAGATCAAGAACTCTTTAGGCTCAGCATATGCTGCTGTTAGAGTACTTGTCCAAGGTATGTTGGTTTACTACTAAATACATTTTAATAACTCACATAATATCTAATGTTACTTTTGACCATTACATATTTTACGTAGTTAATTTGCTTTTAACATCATATAACTTTTCCACATTTTGTAATCATTGCCTTAATGTGTTTACTGCCTTTGCCTAAATTAGTATGTTACATTAACAAACTGCATGATTTATATAATCTTAGAAGTTTAGATTTCTTTCACATGGACATTAATTTGACACATTCCCCTTTAATAACAGATCAATCTTATATTCACATTCATTTTCTGTAAAGCTGGTTTAAAATAACATGTATAATGAAAAGCGCTATACAAATAAATGTGGGATGAATTAATTAGCCCTAATATAACAAGTTGGGCTGAATTTTTGCTCACTTTCATCAGACAAACCAGGACCCCCTGCTGGAGAGATACAATTCAAGAAAATCAGAGCAGACACTATGACTATCATGTGGGATCCTCCAGCTGATGAAGGTGGTGCAATGGTTACCCACTACATTGTGGAGAAACGTGAAACAAGCAGAATTTTGTGGTCTATTATCTCAGAAAAACTAGAAGACTGTATTGTCACAGTCCCAAGGCTGATTAAGGGCAATGAATACATATTCCGTGTTCGTGGTGTAAACAAATATGGAGTTGGAGATCCTCTGGAATCTAGACCAGTAATTGCACAGAATTCCTTTGGTAAGGAGTTTTTTTTAGTAATAAACATATTTTAACAAATATTAAATGTGTTATCTGATATTTATTGCTTTACCCCTTTCCCCACAGTTCCTCCTAGTCGACCTTCTAAACCCCAAGTCACTTTAATTACCAGGTCAACAATGACTGTGGTATGGGAAAGACCAAGTTTAGATGGGGGCAGTGACATTGATGGATATTACTTAGAGAAGCGGGAGAAGAAAAGTCTACAGTGGTTCAAGGTTATTAAAGATCCAATTCGTGATACAAGACAGAAAGTCAGCAACCTCACAGAAGGAAATGAATATCAGTATCGTGTCTGTGCAATCAACAAAGCTGGAGCAGGCCCATATTCTGATGTGTCAATCTTCTACAAAGCTTATGACCCAATTGGTAAGCTTTTTTGTGGTTTCTTTTTATTGCTTTATTTTCCAGAATGTGTACTGTATATAAATATGTGCAAAGTATGCATTGATGTTAAAACAGAATTTGCTTTTAATTGTTATGTTAGATCCACCAAGTGAGCCAACCAAGCTCAAAGTTGTTGATTCAACAAAGACATCTATTACCCTTGGATGGGTCAAGCCTGTCTATGATGGTGGCAGTGAAATTACAAGCTATGTTGTTGAACAAAAAATGGCAGATGAGACTGAATGGGTCACTATAAGTTCTAGAGGAGAAGTAAGAACAACTGAGTTTGTAGTGTCCCACTTGAAACCTGGAATATACTACTACTTCCGTGTCTCTGCTGTTAATTGTGTTGGAACTGGACGTTCAATTGAGATGATACAGCCAGTGCAAGCCAAAGATATTCTGGGTTTGTATTTTCTAACTGTCTAAAAACAAAAATTGTTTTATTCTGATACTGAAAAACTGATCAAATATGTTTCTCCTTACTTTTAACAGAGGAGGCAGATGTGGATCTTGACATCTCAATGTCAACTCAGTACATAGCAAAGGCTGGTAGAGATGTGGAAATTGTAATCCCTATTAAGGGTAGACCTGCTCCAAATGTAACATGGAGAAAGGGAGACAAAAACATTAGTGGTGATACAAGATATGTAATCAGAAACACAGAATACTCAACTACACTCATAATTCCAAAGGTCACAAGGGATGACACTGGCAAATATCTTCTTGAAGTTGAAAATGGGGTGGGAGAGCCAAAAACCATCCCAGTGTCTGTTAAGGTATTAGACACACCATCTGCTTGTAATAGGTTGATAGTGAAGAATGTGACACGAGGTAAACTCACTTTGAGCTGGGAACCACCTTCTATAGATGGCGGCTCTCCAATCACAAATTATGTTGTTGAAAAGAAGGATGCTAAAATGAAGGCATTCACCATTGTGACAAATGAATGTGCCAATACAACCTACAAGGTTGATGGTCTGTCCGAAGAAATTTCCTATTTTTTCCGTGTTTCTGCTGAAAATGAATATGGCGTTGGTGATCCTTGTGAAACTGCACAACCTGTGCGAGCAACTGAGATGCCTGGAGCTGTAAAAGACCTTTCGTTGATGGATTCAACTAGTACATCTGTATCATTGGCATGGACAAAGCCTGATCATGATGGCGGCAGTCATATTTCTGAGTACATTATTGAGAGGAAAACAAAGGAAGAAGAAGTGTGGAGTATTGGTGGTACATGCAGACGTTGCCAGTATGAGGTAACTCACCTTAAAGAGCTTTCAGAAGTTTACTTTAGAGTTTTTGCAAAAAATGAGAAGGGCCGCAGTGACTTCTCTCAAATTGGACCTATCACTGTAAAGGAACTCCTTATACAGCCTGAGGCAAACCTTATTGATTATCCTAATTCAGAATTAAGTGTTCGCATTGGACAAAATGTGAATATTGATTTGCCCTACAAGGGTAAACCAACACCAACAATCCAGTGGATGAAAGATGATGTGCCACTCAAGGAAAGTGAACAAGTTCGTTTTAGACAAACTGAGAACAAGGCAAGTCTCATTGTAAGAAATACAAGAAAGGAGAACGCAGGAAAGTACACCTTGGTCCTTGATAACAAATTTGTCAAGAATTTCTTTGACATTAAAGTCATTACACTTGGGCCACCCTCTCAGCCTATAGGCCCAGTTCGTTTTGATGAAATTAAAGCCCAGAGTATTATTATCTCATGGGATGAACCCCAGGATAACGGTGGTGGCGAGATCACCTGCTATAGTGTAGAAAAGCGAGAGACATCTCAAGCAGCATGGAAGATGGTTTGCTCTAGTGTGGTAAGGACCTCATTCAAGATACCAAATTTGGTTAAGGGTACTGAATACCAATTTAGGGTGCGTGCAGAGAACAAATATGGAATGAGCGAGCCTTTAACCTCATCAGATGTGGTTGCTCAACACCAATACAAGCCACCAGGTCCACCAGGAAAACCTGTAGTATTCAATGTTACAAGTGATGGCATGACTGTTCAGTGGGAAGCACCAGGATTTGATGGTGGTTCTCCAATCACTGGATATCATCTTGAGAAAAAAGACAGGAACAGCTTATTGTGGATGAAAGTGAATTCCAATGTTATCTCTGGAAGGGAATACAGAGCCATTGGACTTCTTGAAGGTCTGGAGTATTCATTCAGAGTTTATGCCCAAAACAATGCAGGAATGAGTCCAGTCAGTGAACAGAGCAAGCACAGACTGGCAATTTCCCCAGTTGGTAAGTCTCAGTATTTGTCTTTTAGGTCACAATTGTCTGTAAAAACCTTTTTATCAATGCTCATTGCTTTAATTACAGTATTCATCTTTTTGCCAAAATTTAAAATGTATTTTTTTGTTCTTTAGATCCTCCTGGCACACCTAACTGCATTGATGTTACAAGAGACTCGGTAACACTTCAGTGGGAACCACCAAAGCGTGATGGAGGCAGTAGGATTGTGGCATACAGTGTTGAAAGGCGTCAAGGAAGAGCACGTTGGTTGAGATGCAATTTCATTGACATCAGTGAATGTCAATTTACTGTAACGGGCCTTTCTGCTGGTGATCGCTTTGAATTTAGGGTAATTGCCAGGAATGCTGTTGGAACAGTTAGTCCTCCTTCTCAGTCATCTGGCTACATCATGACCAAGGATGAAAGTGGTATGTATATACAAAGTCATCATGCAATAAATATTGTTCTATATTAAATATATGCTAAATAATGAAACTTATTGTTCTTTTTCAGTCATTCCTGAGATTGTGTTTGAAGCTGAGAAGACCCTCACTATCAAGGCAGGAGAAAATATTAAACTCAACTGCAGTATAAGTGGACGTCCTGTACCTCAAGTCACATGGTACAAAGATGGCAAGGAAGTTGATAAAATGCTGGTTGACATCACAACTGTTATTGGATCAAGCTCACTTTTCATCAGAGATGCTGACCGCAATGACCGTGGTATCTACACAGTTGAGGCCAAGAACAGTTCAGGCACAACTAAAGTGGATGTTCTTGTCCGAGTACAAGGTATGATCTAAAATCAGTTTTTACTTATAGATTTAATTTGACTTATAGTTTTAATTTTAGCTATATTTGTTTTGGTTTATTTTAGCTGGATTTGTTCATTGCTTATTTTCACTCTGTATTAATACCAGATACCCCTGGACCACCTGAGGGCCCACTTCGATTCACAAATATATCTGCAGAGAAAGCAACTCTTTGGTGGAGCCCACCTGAAAACGATGGCTGTGCGCCTATCACTAATTATGTAATTGAGAAGCGTGAGACTTCCAGAATTTCTTGGGCACTTGTAACATCCAAGTGTGAAGCCTGCTCCTTTAATGCCACAAAACTGATTAAAGGCAATGAATATCAGTTCCGTGTCTCTGCTGTCAACAAATTTGGTGTGGGCAAGCCACTAGAGTCTGATCCAATCATTGCTCAGATGCAGTACAGTAAGTAAACATCTTTGATCTTGATTCAGTCAGTAATTGAGTACTGGTTATTTTTGACTTAACATATTAACATATTTTGATATTTCACAGCTGTACCAGATGCTCCTGGAACACCTGACTGCACTCATGTGACAGGAAACAGTATCACCCTATGCTGGACAAGACCAAGGCATGATGGTGGAAATGAGATTAAGCAATACATTCTTGAAAGACGAGAAAAGAAGAGCTTAAGATGGGTGAAGGTTTCTGCAAAGCGACCAATAACTGAGCTTAGGCATAGAGTAACAAACCTTACAGAAGGAAATGAATATGAATTCCGTGTTATGGCTGAAAATGGCGCTGGAATTGGACCTGCAAGTGGTACATCCAGACTGTTCAAGTGCAGAGAACCAACAAGTGCACCCAGTGCACCAACTCTGGTGAAGGTCATTGATTCTACCAAGATGTCTGTTACCTTGGAATGGACCAAACCAGTGTTTGACGGTGGTATGCAAATCATTGGTTACATTATTGAGATGTGCAAGGCGAGCCTTGAGGAATGGCACAGAGTCAACAACCAGACTTGCATCCACACACATTACACAGTAACAGAGTTGGAACCTGGTGAAGAATATAAATTCCGTGTGTGTGCAGTCAATGGTGCTGGCAAGGGAGAATTCTCTGAGACTCCAAATGTAGTACAAGCTGTTGATAGACTGACCTCACCTGAAATTGATATAGATGCAGACTTCAAGCAGACACATGTTGTAAAGAACGGCGGAACAGTTGCACTTCATATTCCCTTCCGTGGAAAACCAGCCCCACTTGCCACATGGACCAAGGCAGATGGAGATCTTGGGGTAATGGTTGATATTAATACAACAGACACATTCAGCACTTTGACAATTGAAAATTGCACCAGATATGATGCTGGCAAGTATACACTCTCTCTTGAAAACAACAGTGGTCGTAAAACCATCACGTTAACAGTCAAAGTGTTGGACACACCTGGCCCTCCTGGACCTCTCTCATTCAAGGATGTGACAAGAGGTGCTCTAACACTCATGTGGGATGCACCATCCAATGATGGAGGTGCACGTGTTCATCACTATATCATTGAAAAGCGAGAAGCAAGTCGATTAAGTTGGCAAGAGGTTAGTGAAAAGTGTACACGTCAAATATTGAGAGTGACCAACCTTGATATTGGTGTCGCATATTTCTTCCGGGTTATTGCTGAAAATCAGTACGGCAAAGGTGAGCCATTTGAAATGACAGAACCTATTATAGCCACAGAAGAACCTGCACCTCCTAAGAGACTGGATATCATTGATACTACATCCTCAACAGCCAGCTTGGTATGGATGAAGCCTGAGCACGATGGAGGAAGCCGCATTACTGGTTACATTGTTGAAACTAGAAAGAAAGGTTCAGATCACTGGGTTGTAGGTGGTCAAACTAAATCTTTGAAAATGGTTCTTGAAGGCTTGGTAGAAAACACTGAATATGAATTCCGTGTTAAGGCTCAAAATGATGCTGGCATTAGTCACCCAAGAGATGCACTAGCCTCTGTCATTATAAAGGAGCCACGTATAGAGCCAACAGCGGATCTCAGTGGCATAGAGAAACAGTTAATCATTTGCAAAACTGGAAATTCCTTTGCTGTAGATATTCCAATCAGTGGCAGACCAGCTCCCAAGGTAACATGGAAGCTTGAAGAAATGAAACTTAAAGAAACAGACAGAGTATCGATTAAGATTTCTAAAGACAGAACAACTTTACTGGTTAAGGATGCCAAGAGAGGCGACAGTGGAAAGTACTATCTCACACTTGAAAATGCAGCGGGATCAAAAACATTCACGGTCACTGTCAATGTCATTGGTAGACCATCCATACCAGTTGGACCTGTTGAAGTTTCAGGAATATCATCAGAATCCTGTGTATTGACTTGGGGAGAACCTACAGATGATGGTGGAACAGACATAACCAATTATATTGTTGAAAAACGTGAGTCTGGCTCCACCACATGGCAGGTTGTGAATTCAAGCGTGAAACGGACTACCATCAAAGTAACTCACCTCACAAAGTACATGGAGTACACTTTCAGAGTCTGTGCTGAGAACAAGTTTGGTGTTAGCAAGTCTATTGAATCTCAAGCTATTGTTGCTGAGCATCCATTCAGTGAGTATATGTAATATTGTATACAGCTTTTGGTTATTGATGAAATAGAGAATACATAATGCTGTTTTTTTTAGTTGTCTTCAATCTGGTAAGTGTTACATTTTTGTTTTTTTTAGTTTCACCAAGCCCACCAACTCGCCCTGATGTAGTCTCAGTGTCTGCTAATGCAATTTCTATCCACTGGGATGTGCCGTATCATGATGGTGGAAGCCAAGTAACTGGATATTGGATTGAAAAGAAGGAGCGTAATACCATTCTCTGGGTCAGGGAGAACAAAATTCCTTGCCTTGAGTGTCACTACAAGGTCTCTAACCTTATTGAGGGCCTTGAGTATCAGTTCAGAGTATATGCAATGAACATCGCTGGGTTAAGTAAAGCAAGTGAACCCTCACGACCAGTACTGGCTTTAAATCCAGTTGGTAAGTTTTGTTTGTTACATTCTACTGTCATTTATATGCTTTGTTTTTATTCATGATGTCATATTTATCAAGTGTTTATGTCTGCATTTTTAGATCCACCTGGCAAACCAGAGGTATATGATATAACTAAGACCTCAGTCTCTATTAGATGGTCTACACCATTTAATGATGGTGGCAGCAAGATTGTTGGATATGTGGTTGAACGCAAGGCATTCAGTGATGATGAAGAAGCTCGTTGGTTGAAGTGCAACTACACTACAATCACAGAAAACGTCTTTACAATTACATCACTCCATGAGGGAGAGCAGTATGAATTCCGTGTTATTGCCAGAAATGGTGCTGGAGTCCACAGCATGGCATCTGAAACAACTGGACTTATTACATGCAAAGATGAATATAGTAAGATGATTTGCTTAATTGATGCATACATACAAAACATATATACTATTATGAATATACTGTAATACATTTTATTTTTTATTTCAGCACCACCAAAAGCTGAGCTGGACAGTAAACTTGTGGGTGAGACAATCACTATTAGAGCAGGATCAGACTTGGTTCTTGATGCTGCCGTTGGTGGAAAACCAGAGCCTAAGGTTTACTGGGCCAAGGGTGACAAGGAACTGGAACTTGGAGAGAAATACTCACTGACATACACAAGTACAAGAGCAATGGCAATTATTAAGTCATGTGATAGAAATGATACTGGAAGATATATTCTTACTGTGAAGAATGCAAGTGGAATAAAAACAGCTGCTGTCAATGTTAAAGTACTTGGTAAGAATGTAATAAATCACATACTATTTCATTCAAAATATCTTTTATTGGCTGTACATTTCATGAGAAAATCTTTTATATATTCAAGATACACCTGGCGCACCTGAGGGTACAATAACAATTAGCAGGGTCACAGAAGAGAAATGCACAGTTTCTTGGAGGATTCCTATGGAGGATGGTGGAGATCGTGTCACTCACTATATTGTTGAGAGACGTGAGACCAGTAGGCTCAATTGGGTCATCATGGAATCTGAATGCAAGACTCTGTCTTGTGTCAGCACAAAACTGATCAAGAACAATGAGTACATTTTCCGTGTCAGAGGTGTAAATAAATATGGGCCTGGTGTACCCCTAGAGTCTGAACCAGTTATTGCAAGAAATGCATACAGTAAGTATAATTATGATTATTATGTTTAAACGTAATTAACTGTAGTATAGCCACAACAATAACAAAAATAAAATATTAATATATTGTTTGTAATTTACATTATAGCTGTTCCAACACCTCCTGGAGCACCAGACATTACTGCTGTTGGAAAGGAACATGTCATTATTGAGTGGCTGAAGCCAGAGAGTGATGGCGGAAGTGAAATCAAAAACTACCTTGTGGATAAACGTGAGAAGAGTAGTGTTAGATGGACAAGAGTAAACAAAACCTACACCATTTATGATACACGCCTCAAAATCACTGGTCTCCTTGAGGGTAGCGATTATCAGTTCCGTGTTTCAGCTGTCAATGCTGCTGGCACCAGTGTTCCAAGTGATGCATCTCAGTATGCTCACTGTAAAGACCCCACATGTAAGTAACACTGACCTGCATGAACTAAAAAAATTCTTAAACACAGAAAAATAGTATCATGCCTAACCTGCAACCTCGTTTTACAGATACCCCAGCTCCACCATCCGTTCCTCGAGTTACAGACAGCACAAAACACAGTATTAGCATAACATGGACACGACCAATGTATGATGGTGGATCCGATGTCGCAGGCTATGTTGTTGAGATTCTGGAGGAGGGAACAGAGCAATGGTATAGAGCCACCCAGAAAATACTGACAAGTACTCAGTACACAGTAGCTGGTCTGGCAAGTAACAAAAAGTACAGCTTTAGAGTGGCTGCAGTCAATGCTATGGGTACTGGAGAGTTCAGTGAAGGCAGTATTGAGGCTGCACCTGCAGAAAAAGTTGGTAAGTCATTTTTTTAAGCTCTACATAGTTAATAGCGATCCTCAAGCTAATAAAGCCACCCAAAGGCCTATTTTCATGGATTCAATGAATGAAATTTGTTATTGCTATGCCCTCAGAAATTCCTGATATTGAGCTACCTGATGAACTGAAGAAGACTGTTTGCATTAGATCTGGCAATACTTTACGTCTTAATGTAACTATAACTGGAAGACCTGCACCAGTTATTTCCTGGAGAAAGACTGGAATTGACCTACAGTCCCGTGGATTCATAGATACTACAGAAAACACTACAACTTTAATAGTAGAGAAGGTTCATCGTTATGATGCTGGAAAATACACAGTTGAGGCAGAGAATCCATCTGGCAAGAAAGTAATTACCATTCTTGTCAAAGTTTATGGTGAGTAAATTTATGTAATTAATAATGAACGCTGTGCATAAACGTTTTGCAACTGATGCATAAAAATGATTAAAAATTGCTTTGTAGATACTCCTGGACCATGCGGTGCAGTAAATGTTAAAGATTACACAAAAGAGTCTGTTGTAATCACATGGGATGTGCCTACTGTTGATGGAGGTGCTCCTATCAACAACTACATAATTGAGAAGCGTGAAGCTTCAATGAAATCTTACAAAACAGTGACAACAGAATGCAAGAAGACATTATACAGAATCACTGGACTGGAAGAAGGAACACAATACTTCTTTAGGGTATTGCCTGAGAACATATATGGTATTGGAGAACCTTGTGAAATTACTGATCCAGTATTGGTTTGTGAAGTTCCATCTGTTCCACAAGATCTGTACTTAATCGATACCACAAAATCTACTGTCATTCTTGGATGGGACAAACCACTTCACGATGGTGGTAGCAGACTTTCTGGTTATGTTATCGAAGCCTGCAAAACTGGAAGTGACCGCTGGATGAATGTCGCTAATGTGAAATCATCTGTGCTACAGCACACAGTTGTCTCACTGAATGAAAATGAGCAATATCTCTTCAGAATCAGAGCTGAAAATAGCAGAGGTGTTAGTGAGCCAAGAGATCTCATGACACCTGTAACAATACAAGAACAGAGAGGTAAGATACAATTAAATCTGCTGGGGAAAGCAGTATTTTATTAATGTTAATTAATGTAATTTATTGTTTATTTTAAACTTTAATTATTCTTATTTCTATTTTCATTACAGTCATGCCAAAGATTGACTTGACTGGAATCCCACAAAAGATTGTCAATGTGCCAGCTGGTAAGCCAATTGTACTCAACATTCCCATTAAAGGTAGACCTGCACCAGTGTGTTCATGGTTCTTTGGTGGAGTTAAGATGAAGGACACGCTTGACCGCATCAAGATTGAGACAACTGCTAAGTTCACTAAACTGACAGTCCGTGAAACCACAATTGATGATACTGGTGACTATACTCTTGAAGTGAAAAATGTCACTGGAACAGCAACTGAGGTCATCAAAGTCATCATTCTTGGTGAGAAACAAATGACTTTTTCCTAAAGTTTATTGTAGCAACATTTAAAGTGTTTTTGAAAAATTAACCAAATGTATTTCTTCTCTAGATAAACCTGGAATACCTGTTGGGCCTATGAAAATTGAGGAGGTTGATGCCGCATCTGTGACCTGCAGCTGGGAACCACCACTGAAAGATGGAGGCGCAAATGTCAGTGGCTACATTGTTGAGCAGAGGGATGCACATCGACCTGGATGGATGTCAGTGTCTGAATCTGTCACAAGACCCATGTTCAAATTTACAAGACTTGTGGAAGGAACTGAATATGTATTCCGTGTTGCTGCAACAAATCGTTTTGGTATTGGCGGGTTCTTGCAATCTGAAGTTGTTGAGTGCAAGAGTGCCAAAAGTATGTTTTTCCACTACTGATGTTTTCTACTTCATTTTTATCTATTTAAAAATAAATGTATTGAATTTATAAAACTTTTTTTTCTAGCTGTACCGGGAGCGCCCAGCACACCTGAAATACTTGATGTGTCTCACGATGGCATGACACTTACTTGGATACCACCCGAGGATAATGGTGGTTCTACTATTGCTGGCTACATAATTGAGCGAAAAGAGGCTGGATCTGACAGATGGATTCGTATCAATAAGAATCCAGTAACCATGACAAGATACAGAGCCACAGGACTTATCGAGGGTCTTGAATATGAATATAGAGTTACAGCTATCAACTCCAGAGGCTCAGGAAAACCAAGTGCGAACTCTAAGCCAACTATTGCAATGGATCCTATCGGTATGTACAAAGGACCTATAAATAGTAAGTAAATCAAAATTGTCAATAGAACAAACATGACTAATGTATTAACTTTTTCTCTTAAACAGAGCCTCCTGGTATTCCACTGAACCCAAGAGTCACAGATACCACAAGAACATCAGTTTCACTTGCTTGGTGTCCTCCAGAGGAAGAGGGAGGTGCTGCTATAACTGGCTATCTAATTGAGATGCAGAAGGTTGACCAGGTTGAATGGACAAAATGCAACACAACACCAACAAAGATTTGTGAATACACTTTGACACACATGCCTCAGGGAGCTGAATACAAGTTCCGTGTGATGGCATGTAATCCTGGTGGACCTGGAGAACCAGCTGAGATCCCAGGGGTGGTAAAAGTTACAGAAATGCTTGGTAAGATGAAATACTTAATGAGAATAAAAGTATATATCATTCTGTTGTGTATGTATAAGGTTGTGCATATTTGTTTTGTAAAAATGGTATTTTCTTTTCAGAATATCCTGATTTTGAGCTAGATAAAATCTACCAGGAAGGCTATGTTGTCAGGCAAGGTGGTGTCATCAGGCTATCTGTGCCCATCAAGGGCAAACCCTTCCCAACATGCAAGTGGACAAAGGAAGGTCGTGACATTTCTCACAGAGCTATGATTGCAACCAGTGAAGAACGAACTGAGCTTGTGATTAAGGAAGCCCACAGAGATGACACTGGCACCTATGACCTTGTGTTGGAAAACAAATGTGGAAAGAAAGCCGTTTATATTAAGGTCAAAGTTATTGGGCGTCCGGATCCACCTGAGGGTCCTCTTGAATTTGATGATATTCAGGCACGTTCTGTCAGAGTGAGCTGGAGACCACCCTCAGAAGATGGAGGCTCTGATATCTTTGGTTATATTGTGGAGAGGCGAGAGGTGCCTAAAGCAGCTTGGTACACTGTAGACTCACGAGTGGTTGATACATCACTTGTGGTCAAAGGACTAAAGGAGAATGTTGAATATCATTTCAAGATTACAGCAGAGAACCAGTTTGGCATAAGCAAATCCTTGAAATCAGATGAATCTGTTACACCAAAGACTCCTCTTTGTAAGCATTTTTTGTCATTTATTTTTGTCACTATTTTAACATCTTTCTTAGTTACGCCCTTTTTAATGCTTATTTTTTTTGTTTTGTGTGTTTTGCAAAAAAGGTCCACCAGAACCTCCTAGTTTCCCTCCAGAAATCATGGATGTTACAAAGACCACAATTGGCCTGTCCTGGTCAAGACCAAAGGATGATGGTGGATCTCGTGTAACAGGATACTATGTTGAAAGAAGAGAGGTTTCCACTGAGAAGTGGGTGCGTCACAACAAGACTCATATCACAACAACAATGTATACTCTAACTGGTCTCATCCCAGATGCAGAGTATCAGTTCCGTGTGATTGCTCAAAATGATATTGGCCAAAGTGAGCCTGGACCAGTATCTGAGTCAGTTGTGTGCAAAGATCCATTTGGTATGTAATCCTCCCCCTATCCCTTCCAAACAAGTTAATATTTTGCCTTAATTAAAAAGTATACAAAGCTTAATCTGTTCTTTGTGTTCAATAGATAAGCCAGGTCAACCTGGTGAGATTGACATCATTTCTATAACCAAGGACTGCATAACCATTCACTGGTTACGTCCAGAATCTGATGGTGGAAAAGAGATCCTTGGGTACTGGATTGAATTCAGGCAAGCAGGTGAAAGTGCTTGGAAGAAATGCAACAAAGAGCGTTCAAAGGATAGACAGTTTACCATGGGTGGACTCATGGAAGCTACAGAATATGAGTTTAGAGTGTTTGCTGAAAATGAAACAGGACTAAGTAGACCAAGAAGAACAGCAATGGGCATCAAAACCAAACTGAGTGGTAAGTTAAAAAAAATGTTACTTAAATTTTTTTTCCTAAAATGACAGTCACAAAGTATGCAAAGTGACTAACATTTTCAAATGTTCCTCTAGTTGGGGAGGCTCCATGCTTGAAAGAGGAAATCAAAGATACTACCACTAAACTAGGAGAATCTGGAACAATGACATGCCAAATTATTGGAAGACCTCTTCCTGAAATCAAATGGTATAGATATGGAAAGGAACTGATCCAGAGCCGAAAATACAAGATGAGCTCTGATGGACGAAATCACTCTCTAACAGTATTGACAGATGAACAAGAAGATGAAGGCGTGTACACATGCAGAGCTGTCAATGAGGCAGGGGAAATTGAGACCAGTGGCAAGCTTCTGTTGCAGGCTGCACCACAATTCCATCCTGGATTCCCACTGAAGGAGAAATACTATGCAGGTTGTGGAACAAGCCTACGTCTCCATGTTGTTTACATTGGACGTCCTATTCCACAAATCATGTGGTTCTATGGCAAGAAGCCTCTTAATCCATCTGAAAACGTCATAATTGAAAACACTGAAAGTTACACTCACTTAGTTATCAGAAATGTCCAACGTAAGACAAATGCTGGAAGATATAAGGTGCAAATGAGCAACAAATTTGGCACAGTGGATACTGTTCTCCGTGTTGAAATCCAAGGTATATTGAAATCTATTTTTAATCAAAGATAAATACTTAAAATATTTAAAAATAAATAACTGGCAATCCATAAAAATATGCTAGCAAATGTAACAAACACCGTTTCTATCTTTTCAGATAAGCCTCTCATGCCTGAAGGACCAGTTGTTGTTGATGCTCTCTTGAAGAGTTCTGTGATCATTAGCTGGAAACCACCCAAGGATGATGGTGGATCAATGATCACAAATTACATTGTAGAGAAACGTGAAGCAAAGGAGGGTGAACAATGGCATCTTGTGTCATCAGCTGTCTCTGGAACCACATGCCGTGTTCCGAACCTTATTGAGAGTGCTGGATATTACTTCCGAGTTTCTGCACAGAATCAGTATGGAATAAGTGAACCTCTTGAGATTCCATCAGTTGTCATTATCAAGAGTCCATTTGGTAAGTTTTATGGTTTAGTGCTCGTAAAACATATATACATATATGTATGCACACACACACACACACACACACACACTATTTACATTTTTTAAGAAAACAAGCAGAAAATTAATAGAGAAAATTAATAGAGCAAGTCTAAAAGGAACATGTTTTTTTAAAGAATTAGAATAGAGTGTGAGAGTTAGAGGGTGAAATTAAGACGCTTGAATTGAGGGCATGTTATTCCACCAGAAGGAAACATTTAATTTAAATGTCTGTGAAAGGAGTGGCACAATAAACCAATGTTTACTTATATAGTGCAAGCTATAAATTTAGGTGAAGGGGTGCAGAGTGATGTTTTTGTAGGTTTTTGCCTTGAATTTTATGCAGTAAGCCATTTCAAACTGATAAACAAAGTTAAACAAAATCTTGCTGCCATGTTCTAGATTAATTGTAAATGTTTGATAGAACTGGTTAGAAGACCAAGAGAGCATTTGAATAGTCCAGCCTGTAAAGAACAAGAGCCTAAACATGAAACATGTTCCGAAAGAAAAGGCCTGATCTTCTTGATGTTGATTTTTATATATATATATATATCAAGTCAAGTCAAGTCAACTTTATTGTCAAATATGCTCTATGTACAACATACAGCACAGATGAAATTCCTTCCCTTCTGACCTTGCAATCATGCAGAATAAAAGAATAAAGATAAAAGAATAAATAAAAAAAAACAAAACTAAAGTATAATAAAATAATGGTAAAATATCTAAAATATCTAAAATATAAATAGTGCAACATTAAACATACAGACATTAAACATACAGACAAGGCACTTGTTGGAAAATTAAATATATAAAAACATATGTGTGTGTGTACATACATTGTCTATACATTGTCTAGTTCAATTAGTAATCTATCAAATGTATTCCTCTTTTATTTCCTAATACAGAGAAACCTGGAATCCCACAAAAGCCATTTGTTTCTTCTGTAACAAAGGATTCATGTGTTGTTTCTTGGAAAGCACCAACCAGTGATGGAGGTGCCAAAATTAAGAACTATTATCTTGAAAAAAGAGAGAAGAAGCAGAACAAATGGATTGCAGTTACTACAGACGAAATCCATGAGACATCTTACACTGTTAAAGGCCTTCTTGAAGGTTTTGAATATGAATTCCGTGTTAAATGTGAAAATATTGGTGGAGAGAGTGACTGGAGTGAGATTTCAGAACCAGTCATTCCAAAATCAGATGCAGCTCTCCGTGCCCCATTCTTTAAGGAAGAATTGAGAGACATGTGTGTCAAGTACAAAGCAACTGCAACCTTTGTCACAAAGGTTATTGGACATCCCAAGCCAGTGGTTAAATGGTTCAAGAATGGCAAAGAAATTTTACCTGATGGAGAGAAAATAAAGATCCAAGAATTTAAAGGTGGTTACTTCCAACTTGTTATCACCAATGCTGATGAGAATGATGCTGCTGTTTACCAAATTAGAGCTACCAATCAGCTTGGATCAATCTCCAAAAGTATGAACCTAGAGGTTGAGGGTAAGTATTTCTAATTGTTTTGAACATAGTTTATTTAAAATTAACATTTCTAAAATTAATATCTGTATACTTTTAGAATCCTGCAGCACTGTTTATCTGATTGTCTTTTGTCTTATGATTATTGTTGTTTTTTTTTCTAGTTCCTGCCAAGATTCACTTGCCATTACATCTTCAAGGAATGGGAGCTGTTCATGCCATTCGTGGTGAAGTAGTTACCATTAAAATTCCAATTAGTGGCAAACCTGATCCTGTTGTGACATGGCAAAAGGGACAAGAGATAATTAATAATACAGCTTATCATCAAGTAATTATAACAAGATCATTCACCTCCCTTGTGTTCCTTAAGGGAGTACAAAGGAAGGATTCAGGCTATTACATCATTTGTGCCAAAAATCGATTTGGTGTGGATAAACAGACTGTTGAACTTGCTGTTGCTGATGTCCCTGATGCACCAAAAAATATTAAAGTCAGTGATATTGGTAGAGATACACTCACCCTCACTTGGAGTCCTGGAAATGATGGAGGAAGTGAAATTATCAATTACATTATAGAAAAGTGCCCAACCACTGGAGACAGATGGATTCGTGTTGCTCAGACATCTGAGACCCAATACACTGTGATGAGCCTCTTTGGCAAAACAAAATATCAGTTCCGTGTGATTGCAGAAAATCAGTTTGGCTTGAGTTCTCCATCTGTGCCAACTGATCCTGTGACAACGAAAGAAGACAAGTTAGCAATTCGAAACTATGATGAGGAAGTGGATGAAACAAGAGAGATTACAAAGGAGGAGGCGCCACATTCAAAAGTCAAACATCTGCAATCTCTGTACACAATCTCTGAGGAACTTGCACGCAATGGACAGTTTGGCATCGCACATCGCTGTATAGAAATTAGCTCCAAGAAGACATTCTTGGCAAAATTCATCAAAGTTAAAGGTGCTGATCGAGAGCTGGTTGCAAGAGAAATTGAGACACTCAACATTGCAAGACATAAAAACATTGTTTATCTTCATGAATCCTTTGATAGCCTAGAAGAATACGTCCTTATCTATGAATTCATATCTGGTATGGACATCTTTGAGCGTCTTGGTACAAACTTTGACCTTACAGAGCAAGAAATTGTTCGGTATATGAGACAAGTGTGTGGCGCCCTAAAGTTCTTGCACAGTCTCAACTACTGTCATTTTGATATCAGACCTGATAACATTGTTTATTCTACAAGAAAGAGTAGTACAATCAAGATAATTGAAATGGGACAAGCTAGGTTGCTTACACCTGGAGAAAACATTAGGATTCAGTTCACTGCCCCTGAGTACTGTGCACCTGAAATCCACAACAGTGATTTCGTCACCACTGCCACTGACATGTGGTCTGTAGGTGTTCTTGCATATGTCCTACTTGGTGGACTTAATCCATTTGCTGCTGAATCACACCAGAAAATGGTTGAGCACATTTCAAATGCAGAGTATGTTTTTGACAGCGAAGCCTTTAAAGAGACCAGCATTGAGGGTATGGACTTTGTCGACAGACTGCTGACTAAAGACCGCAAACTACGTATGACTGCCTCTGAAGCTTTGGAGCACCCTTGGCTTAAGATGAAATTGGAACATGTTAGTTCAAAGGTCATTAAGACTTTGAGACACAGAAGATACTACCAATCGCTGGTGAAAAAGGAATGGAGTGCTGTTATTTCAGCAGCTCGTATTGCCTATGGTGGTGGTTACAGAAACCAGAGAAATGTTTCAATTGGCAGAGTGAAGGTTGGGCATCCTGAACAAGGCTTGAGAGCAGGTCCTGTCATGCATGGCTCTGCTGAAGAGGGAGGACATGTCAGGTTTGTGTGCTGCCTTGAGAACTATGACAGAAACACCGAAGTGACCTGGTACTTTGGTTCCCGTAAACTGACTGCAAGCCACAAATATGAAATCAATTATGCAAATGGAGTAGCTAGCATCTATGTTAAAGACATTGAAGAATGTGACGATGGATTATATAGATGCAAGGCTGTCAGTGAAGACAGGGAGGACAGTGCATACGCTGAGTTGTTTGTTGAGACTGTGAGGTCTCACCAAGAATACTATCTGGGACGCTCGCTCAAGAAACCAAGGCGTAGAATTGACAAAACAAAAATTTTGCAGAGGCCACCTGAGTTTACTTTGCCATTATACAACCGTGCAGCATACATTGGTGAAGATGTGCGCTTTGGTGTAACGATTACAGTCCATCCAGAGCCGAGTGTTACATGGTTAAAGGCCGGGCACAGAATCAAACCAGATTCTAAAAAATACACATTCACAAGTGACAAGGGTCTTTATCAACTCATGATACACAATGTCGACCTAAGTGATGATGCTGAATACACTGTCGTGGCAAACAACAAGTTTGGTGAGGACAGCTGCAAGGCTCGTCTTACTGTAACACCACATGTTGTTCCAGAGGACACTATGAGACCAATGTTTAAACGTCTCTTAGCTAACATTGAGTGTGTTGAGGGTCAGAGTGTCCGCTTTGACTTGAGAGTATCAGGAACCCCAGCGCCAACTCTAAAATGGGAGAAAAATGGTAAACCTCTTGAGTTCAGACCACAAGTTGAAGTCGTTCAAGAGGATGTAGAGCATCACGTTTTACATATCAGAGAAACCCTCATAGAGGATTCAGGCACATACAGAGTCACAGCAACAAATACAGCTGGATCAGTAAGTTGTCAAGCTACTCTCAAGGTTGAACGCCTGACATATACAAGGAGGGAGTTTAAGAGTGAGGAAGAGAGGCAGAAATATGTAACGAACCAAATAGAAAAGACACTGAAAATGGCACAACAGTTTTCAACAGCAGAGGTTGTTACACTTAACCCCGTAGCACAAGAAGCTTTGAAAGAGGCTGCTGAATTATATAAACCTGCAGTCAGCACCAAAAATGTGCAGGGTGAGTTTGACATCTCTGATAAAGAGGATCAAGAAATAAAGAAAATAAAAGAGGAAGAAAAGAAGATACGTATGCCTTACGAAATCCCTGAAGCTCGTGCACGTGATCTTACAGTCCTTAGTGAAGATAAGTTGATCAAGCACTTTGTGCCCCTATCTGACATGAAATGGTACAAGAAACTACGTGATCAGTTTGAGATTCCTGAGAGAATGGAAAGAATTGTCCAGAAGAGACAGAGGCGTATTCGTCTTTCCAGATGGGAGCAGTTTTATGTCATGCCATTGCCTAGAATAACCGATCAGTACAGACCAAAATGGCGCATTCCAAAACTCACACAGGATGATCTAGAGACTGTTCGACCAGCAAGAAGATCACCATCCCCCGAGTCAGAGGCTTCATTCAGGCTGAGAAGACGTTCACTAGGAGATCTTTCAGATGAGGAGCTCCTCGAGGGTGAGGACTATGTGACACTGAAGAGAACTGAAAAAGAAAGGCAAGAGCTTGAAGAAGAACTAGAACTTGGCTTCTCTGCCTCCCCACCCATGGGAAGCCCTGTTCGCTTTGAGCTTTCTGCACTGCGTCATACCTCACCGAGACCTGTTCACAAAACTGAAGTGAGACACGTAGAAGAAACAAGACATGTAACAACAACTGAGAAAGCTCGAGGTTCTCCTCCTCCCATTTCACATTTCATGAGAAGGAGGAGATCATTGTCTCCAACATACATTGAACTGATGCGCCCTGTCTCTGAACTCATCAGACAACCTCGTACACACATTTCAACAGAGGCTGAAGTTGAAATCATTGAAAGAAGATCACCCACCCCTGAGAGGACACGTCCTCGATCACCAAGTCCTGTGTCAACTGAGAGACGATCTTCCAGATCCTCCTCTAGATTTGAAAGGTCTACAAGATTTGACATCATGTCTAGATATGAAGCAAGAAAAGCAGCTCTCAAATCTGAACGCACGTATCAGGTTGTGACACAGCAACCCTTCAGTCTTGACCATGCTCCACGTATAACAGTAAGAATGCGTTCTCACCGTGTACCATGTGGACAAAACACTAAATTCACTTTGAATGTTCAATCAAAGCCAGATGCTGATATCCAGTGGTTCCATAACGGACAACAAATACAAGAGAGCAGCAAATACCAGTTCACAAATATGAGTGGAGTCCTGACTCTTCAAATTAATCACTGTCAGGAAGAGGATAGTGGCACATATCGTGCTGTGTGCACAAATTCAAAGGGGGAGGCATCAGACTATGGAACTCTTGATGTTTCAGGTGGAGCGTTTACTACATACTCTTCAAGACGTCGAGATGAAGAGGCTCCAACACCATTTGTGCCTGATATAACAAAAACTGATTATTATCATTCAACAACAATCCGAGCATCCTCTGCCTCAAGAACTCACTTGGAGATCAAAGAAACCAAAACAAAATTGACAGAGAAACATGAAGTTTCTGCCTTTGAAAAGTATGAATCACAGAAGCTTGCATCATCTCCAATTAGATATGCATCCACTGAATACCTGTCATCAGCTTCGTATTCATCCTCTGAAAGACATACAACTGAAAAACGTGTGTCATCTGAATCAAAGATAAAAGAATCAGAAACAACATCTGAAGTATCAGTAAAGAAAGTTAAAGCCACTCTTTCCGCCAAAATACTCACAAAGCCACAGTCTCTGACTGTATCTGAGGGTGACTCTGCAAGATTTGTCTGTGATATTGATGGCGAGCCAGCACCAAGTGTTACATGGATGCATGAGGGAAGAACAATTGCCTCTTCACACCGTATTCATGTGTCTACAACACAGTATAAGTCCACATTTGAAATTTCGTCAGTTGAGCATTCAGATGAAGGCAGTTACACTGTAGTTGTAGAAAATTCAGTAGGAAAACAAGAGGCAAGGTTTACTTTAACTATTCGTAAACAAATAATTGAGGAAGTTACAACTACACAAGTGAAGTCACCAGAACCCTCAGTGACATCTCCAGTGCCATCAGTTAAATCACCAGAGCCATCAGTTGCATCTCCAGTGCCATCAGTAAAGTCCCCAGAGCCCTTGGTGAAATCCCCAGTGCCATCTGTAAAATCACCAGAGCCTGCAGTAAAGTCTCCTGTTCCCTCAGTTAAGTCTCCAGAACCCCAAATTAAAACACCAGAACCCACTGGTGTCAAGTCTCCTGAACCTCGAATGAAATCTCCAGAGGGTGTCAAATCCCCATTCAAAGTGAAGTCACCAGAACCAGCCACCACTCTTCAGAGGGTAAAGTCTCCAACTCCTATTAAGTCTCCTGAACCAACCACCCCTCAAAGAGTGAAGTCTCCGACAGCCCTGAAGTCTCCTGAGCCTATAGCCTCACCTCCCAGGGTAAAATCCCCACCTCCAATCAAGTCTCCTGAGCCAGCTGCATCACCTCTGAGAGTTAAATCCCCTATAGGACCTAAATCTCCTGAACCTCAGAGAGCCAAATCCCCACCAACAGTCAAATCTCCTGAGCCTATCCTGTCACCTAAAAGAGTTAAATCTCCACTTACAGTAAAATCCCCAACCCCCTCAAAGGAAGCACCACCAAAGATCATCCAGCAACTCAAAGCTGAAGCTTATGAAGACAAAATCAAGATGATTTTTGTTGCTGAGAGTTCAGTAAGAGAAGTTGTGTGGTACAAGGATAGCAGGAAACTGAGTCAAAGTAGTCGCTACCAGATTCAGTCATCCGCAGATGGAACTTGCTGTCTCTATATATCTGATGTTTCAGAGAGCGACCAAGGGGAATACTTCTGTGAAATCATAAGTGAAGGAGCAGCAGTGTCAAGAATATCATTCTCTTTTGTTGGTCAAGTGTTTCAAGCAGTCTACACAAAAGTTGCTGCATTCGTGGCTACACAAAAGGCAATTCAAGGTACATTTCCTTTGCATACATCATATTAAATTCTCTTCCATTTGAATCTTGATGCCCATTCTTCCCAGTGCCAGAGCTTTATGTAAAAGTTGTATTTATTTATTTTTTCCCCCCAGAATCCACTTCATCCCAAATACGTGGGGCAGGTGAAATGATTCTTAAAAGGGAAAGTGCAGCTGCTAGCAGTATGCTTGAAAGTTTTTCTTCTAAATCCATCCACATGGAGAGCACAATGCAAGAGGCATCCTTTAGCAGTTCTTCAATGGCTGAGATGAAATTTGAAACTATGTCAATGTCTAGCATGTCCTCTATGACATCGGAGTCAGTATATGCCATGAGCTCAAGCAGTATAATGTCAAGTCATTCACATGTTGAAGAATCTTCAGTTAGAGCAGCTCTCCACAGTGCTCAAGGTAAGGATCAATTTGATTAAAACCAATCATGCATGCCAATTTCCGAAATAATTTTGTCAATATAGATGAATATCAATTTATAATTCATAGGCTTGGCTCCAAGAATTGAAGCTCTTCCTGAAGATATCAGCATTGAAACTGGAAAGGTTCTAACAGTGGCCTGTGCTTTCTCTGGAGAGCCAGCACCTCGTATTGAGTGGTCACGTGGTGGAAAAAAGCTGCCTAGTGAGGAAGATAGCAGTAGGTTCCATATTGAGACCACAGAGGACCTAACTACACTCATCATCACTGGTGTAAAAGAGAGTGATGCTGGGGCATACACACTCAAACTTTCCAATGAGCATGGATCTGACATGGCAACTGTAACCATCAGCATTCGATCAAAGTAAAGCCATAATTTCTACCCCCACCCCTTCCTCTATTAAGCGACGTTGTATTTATTAAATGAGCAGAAAAAAAATCTTGATAAATACCTGGATATCTGTTCCTGTAAATATAAACTATTTTTATACCAAACTTGACATTAATTTATGCCAAACTAGACTAAAGTCTAAAGTTATTATAAAATATGCCATATTGGATAATTATGACTTAGGATTTTTGATCCATTTTTCTGTGACATGTACATAATGTATATAGCCGAATTTAACGGTTATGGAAAATGTATGAATTGTTATTTATAACAATATTAACTGAAACAAATGGAACTAAATGTTTATCAGGAGAAAGTTTCACATGGAACGAATACCTTGATAAACCTGAAACTAAACTCTGTGCCTCAACAATAAGTTGAAGTCTTAAGATTGCCTCAGCAGGTAGAGAGGCTCCCTGTTGACGTTACACTAAATCTGAGAGACTAAGTTATACCTGCATTTTTATACGTGCAGTGATATTATAACCATACTCTTATGCATTGTTACTTGAACGTAAGGCCTTGAGTGCTGTTTACATTTTACCCTCATGTAAGCAGGGCGACTAGGCCTTGTGTTCAGACTGACTATGTCATACAACCATTTTAATGACATGCTCAAGGTGCGAGCGGCCTGCACTTTATGAGCAAAAATGTTTAATGTGCTCTGTTTCTGGCAAGGGACTGCTTGAATAAACTTTCAAAATTAACATCTCCTGGCCAATAAGGAAAGTATATCTTGTACTTCCTTGCAGAAGCAGAGCCTCCTCTTGGAGGTTTGCTTTGAAGCATTGTGTGTTTGTGTGTTAGCCTTAGAATTCACCAGATGTTGGGCAAACATCAAGAAAGTGTGCCACAGCAACACCACCTGCTGTGCATTGGGAAAGAAACGGTTTAGTATCTAAATGCCCTACAATTTGGTTTGACTTTATGTAGAATTGTAGTATTATCTATTTATGCAACCTCCTTGAGTATTAATGATTCAATAAAGCATGTTCTCAGCACTACATTTTGTCTCGTTTTTATTCAGTGGTCTTAGTGATTGGCATTTAATTATGGCAAAGATTGAAAAAATAAGAAAATAGTAAATCAGTTTGTGGAATATAGACAGGAAATTTGTTTTGAGAAAGGTTGGAATAAGATTGAGGCATGACACAGATCAAACTCAAACTGTGCATGAAGGAAATACATTCTACAACTAAAAAACACTTGACACAATCAGGGCCTAGATGTTTTATATTTTTAAAAGCACACTAAGCTTATGAAAGAGGATATAAAGTGAATAAGGTAGGTAAATTGAACTTACTGAATAATGGCTAACTGTGGCCAGAGAAAATGTATCCACTTTTCCAGGTGTCTATAAGTCTAAAACAAGACAACTACCCAATTGGGTTCTTGTTTTTCTTTATATATATATATATATATATATATATATATATATATATATATATATATATATATATATATATATATATATATATAATTTATTGATTCAAAAAATGTATAACCATTTTACTACAAATACCACGGTGAAACTAGCAAAACCTTAGAATTTTTTTTTACAACATTAAATATATTACAGATCCTAATTTGAACACTATATGTGAATGTATGTAAACATTAAACGTGTTGTTTTACTTATAACTATTGTTTTCTTTTTTGGTTTTATTTTACAGAACATTAAAATCACAATACTTACATTTTTCTATGTTAAAATTGATATATGTTAAATGCTAATAAGCTCTGCTGGCGCTGCCCCGCTCTTCCGTGGAGTGACATTTAAAAAATTTAATAATCGGTATGAAACGGAACTTGAGGTTGTCAATTTTCCTGAGCGTGATGTATATCCGAGTGAAACGGCTTCTGAAATGTGAAAAAAAAACAACAGGGCGGGGCAGATTTGAATACACCTTATACACCGCCATCGCTCGTGACCGGAAGAGAAGATGAGTCGTTTTTAGGGGGAGGAAGGGTTACGTTTTTGATTAAAGATTATGAGGGCGCATGAATTAAAAAAAAAAATAACTGCACAGATAAGTTATTTATAATAAACAGTTATTCCTTTAAAAATAAGACGTGTCAATTTTGATTTACCGCCGATTTCAAGGGAATTTACTTTTCCGTATTTGTGTTACAACTGTTACATGTTTGTTTCTAAACGTGCAGGCTTTTTACATAGCAAATATATTAATAAAGATTCATTATACTGTAATGTTTAATGGCATTTATGTAACAAGTGCTACAGTTAAAGTTATGATACATTTTCTTAATATCATACCTTCTGCTGTCTTTAATTCCTTCGTATATATTTATATTTTATTTTTAATCACGGAAGTCAAGCGTTATTGAACATTTTCACCAGCAGAGGGCACAGCGAGTTATACTGACTCGCATAAGCCACGAGGAACCTGGACGAGAGCAGATGGCTCAATTAGAAGAGACATGTTACCGGTTTCAAGGTAGTTACATGTTTTTTTTTTGTTTTGTTTTTTTAAATGTGTGTACTATTTACCAAAACATAGAACGATTGCGGGATTGATTTGCATACAGTACTGAACATTCATGAACTTCCGCCGTCAATTAGGTATGAATAAATAATATCAAAATGATAATCAGTTACACTTGCAGAAATTACATTTGCAGAAAGCAAATATTTTGTGATCAAAATGAGCTTACAATGCTAAATAAAAAGCAGATGCAAGACATAAACATAAAATAATTCAAAAGTTCTCAGTTTGTGAAAAATATAGTGTTAGTTAATAAATATATATATAGTCAATGTTCTCGTAAGATAATTGGCCTTTTATGTTTGGGTTGGTTGATGTTTACAATAAGCTACTATTTACAGCTTTTTTTTTACTGTAGCCTATGATTTTTGGTGAACTGTAGGCTGTAAGAAATAGTAATATTCAAAAAATATTTTTTTGTATTAATGTAAAATAGAGTAGTATCCGATCGTTTTTCTTTTTTTTCACTGCTATTGTCATATTTAATCAGAATCAACTTTATTGCCAGGTATGTTTACGCATAGGAGGAATTTGTTTTAGTGACAGAAGCTCTACAGCAGGGGTGTCCAAACTCGGCCCTGGAGGGCCAGTGTCCTGCAGAGTTTAGATGCAACCCTAATTAAACACACCTGATCCAGCTAATCAAGTACTTCAGACATGCATAGTATATTTGTTTTAGCAGGGTTGAATCTAAACTCTGCAGGACACCGGCCCTCCAGGACCGAGTTTGGACACCCCTGCTCTACAGTGAACCAGATGACAAGACAAGACAGATAATAACAATAATTATATACAAAATATAAAATCCAAAAAATACAATATATACTATAGACATTCAAGTATAAGCAGGAATTATGTTTTTGTACAGTGTTATGTGCAAATTGAAGTGTAAATAAGTCTATGTTAAATAAATAATGTATAATAGTGCCTGGGGGAAGAAACTGTTCCCGTGTCTGACTGTCCTGGTGCTCTGTAGCGTCAACCAGACGGCAACAGTTTGAAAATGGAGTGTGTTGGATGTGAGGGGTCCAGAGTGATTGTCTTAGCCCTTTTGCTCATTCTGGATAAGTGCGGAGAGTGGGGAGGGTTGTACCAATGATTCTCTCACCACTGGATGGCGCAATATTTTACTTTTTAATTTTTTCAAATAGTCGCTAAAGGGAAGTCCTCCTTTTAAATTAAACAAATTGACCAAATAATAGAATAAATAAATAAATAGTAGATAAAAAGTAGATTATGAAATTACCCCAAGGTTTGTCCACAAGGAGGCAATAGTATGCCGTATAGCTCCTCAAAAATATGTGATTATGGTTGATTGACTAACCACACATATCAAGAGAAAGGTGATGAAATATGTTTCAGTGTACTGTATTGTATTTATTTAGTTTTTGTACATTTTATTGTTTAGACTATAATAAAAATGATACACAAATAATCTAATTAAATTAATAGCCAAGATGTACCATATTTGATGACTTTTTGTGTAACAGCTCTCTAATTAAGCTATGTGGCAGGTCTCATGATTTGTTGCTGCTGGAGCTACCTTTTGAATATGTATGCATAAACATGCTGACAGCCAAGAGGGGCAGTTGCTGCTGCCTGTCATGTGACACATCATGCTATTTTGACAGAAGAAGATGAGATTCTTTTGAGAATGTTTGATAGAAAGGAACAACTTTTATAGTGTTGTTTTTGCAACTGTTATTTTGGACTGTATATATTGGATGAAACTATAAAATCTCTGGGCATTCACTTTACTTTGTTTTATTTAGTCATAAAACAGCTTGACCGGCGTCACACTGTAGCACCTCTGAAGTGATTGTCTTTGTCGATGCAGCTGCCATTTATGTCACCCCCATCACCAAATGCCTTGCCCAGGTGGTATAACCCTCTAATGACCTTATTGCGACACAAAGCCAGCAACGCAGGCATGAATTGTAAAGTCCAGTAAAAGCTTTTTTTGTGTGTAGCATGTAATGAGTCACTGCAGAGGCCTCCGCTACTCCGCTGTCCACAGCAACATTCTTGGTGGCCTCATCCCACTTTTTAAACTCCCGATATCCAAATTTGATCACTTTTCTCCCCTTAATATCCATTTGTAGTTGCAGTACATTTAGTAACAATGCTGTGTATGAAAAGCACCTTCCTGTTTTACTGTAAAGAGGTAGGTAAAGAACCGAGTGACAGTTCTAAGTTTCCCAAACTTGAATTTAGATGGCCGCAGCTGTTCGTTGGTGACACATGAGCTTCCCCCCTTGGAGACATGATACCATTGCCAACTCCTGGTGAGGGAGACAGAAATGGCTGCTGTTTAAATCACATCTTTAGACTACAGTGATGGACTACCAAAATAAACCCATGTGCCATACAAGAGCAAGAAAATCTCACTCACTGAGTGGAACACAACTTTCCATATCCTCCATTTGTTTTCAGGAGCTTTCAGCAAATGATATAGTAATGTATTTTTATAGATATTTGAATTATTTGACTATTAACAGACTGTCATTTATGAGAGCCATATCCAGGTAAATCTATTAAGATTAATACTTTAGTGTTTTAGAGACAATAAAACATAGCTGTATATCTAGATCCTGGGATCACCACACCACAACTGCCTGCCTGTAATGTACTTGCATTTGGGTTTAGTTTATCTAGAAAGCATTTTAAACTCATTACATAAGTAATTTTGTCTGCCAGTCGTTGTTTCTTGCTGCTTGTCCAGAAGAGTTATTTTCTTGTCATACCTTGTTCACTATTTTGATTTCAGGCTCTCTGACGAACACATTTTTATTGCCTTGGCCAGTATAGCTTTTTGCCCAAGATCAAAATGACTCAGGGGTCTAATTGGGGACATGGTAATCCATCATAAAGTGACTGTTCTGTTCCACAGCTAAACTGTACTTGGATACTATGCAGTGCATTTAAATTTTTGTTCCTTTTGTGGGGCTTTCTTGTGTAATGTGTTTTTTTGTCCTGTACCTGCTATATCAGTCTATCGTACTAGTCTTTTGTAATATGATTTTTAGTAACACAAGCCAGTTCCATAATGATACCATCTTCCAAAAAGTGACATTTATGGTGGGAAAATAAATAAAACATATTTTGTTATCTTTTATAGTATTATTGTATGGTTTGATATTATAATGCTCTAGAACATTCCACCTTATTTGATAAACAAAAATTTGCATTGGTTAAATCAGCTTTAATTGTCATTGTATAAATGCTAATGTTTTAATGAAGTTTTAAGAGCCTGACCAGAGTTTGCCTCTTGGCATACTTTGATTGGTTAGGACCAGAGTTTTGTCCCACTGCTCTTTCCCTGCCCCCGCTAGTTTCTTTTCACATTATACTTCCGGGCCTGTTTGAATCAACGTGAATACCACCAGGAGTACTAGTGGCAGCTGTTTACCACTGTAACTTGGAAGCTGACTTGGGAGGAGAAAGCACCAGTTTTGTTGTTTTATTGTCACTTTGAATTTTTACCCAAAAAATCTAAGTAGGCACACACCCTACTTTGAGATCCCAAATTTTTTTATGTTCTCGCCAACAGATGACGTTTCAAACTTAGATGAAATACAAAGTCTGATGAAGAGAGTCTAAGCTAGAGACATTACTTGTGGTGAGTATCTCTAGAGCTGTGGTGTACCTTTTTGTTCTTATGTGGTGGATCACCCACATTAAGCTTTTTGTCCACTAAATGTGAGCTTTTTTTAATTACTCAAAATGTACATTTTCAGAACTGCACGTTTTTGTTTGCTACAAATGCAATGCAAGATATGTCAAATATGCAATCTGATTTCCATTTTTTGTGACAAGCAGCTATGAAAAAAGCATCATATTATAATAAATGTGACTGGGATAAATGTATTTTATAGTTAGTAATACCTATTATCCAATATTGTACCAATGCTGTGCTGTAGTGAACTATGGTTGCTATGGTTAACAACGAGACTAAGAACATTTTATTTATTACGATTGTTTTAATAGCTTGTAATACTTGGTTCACATTTAATGAAAATGTATTTAAACTCTAATGTATTTTATTACTTACTTTTTAGAACCACAAAATTGTGGTTCAAACACAAAGTGCCAACACCGCTTGAGAGGCCAGGATGCTTGTTAGATGCTCACTTTTTGCAACAATCTGGTAAATGGAAAAAAACCATGAAAGCGGATAAAGCAAAATATATATATTGATGTTTAAGAGGTAGTCTCTTGGTTTAGCTTGTAATGTGATTGTGATGAAATGCTTATCATAACCCACCCCTCCTTGGCCTGCATTATCAGTTCTGTTGCTCTTTAGGCTAATGCTTTCAGTTTTCATTGTATTCTGTGTCTAATTACCAAGCTTTAGAATATAGGTTAATTCACGTTTATGGTTTAATAATCATGGATAGATCATGGTTTGGTTGTTATTTCACATTTCATCGATTAATGAGGCCAGGTCATGTTGTGCTGCTTTCTGCATGCTTATTTACCCTCTTGTAATGAGCTCACGTTAGAACGATTATCAATCTTATTGTAAATACATGCATTTTTGATTCAGCAAGGATTAATTTATGTGAAATAAAAACGTTTTAAACATTCTGTTTCAAAATATCATTAACATGCTAAGCTAAAAGCCACTAACTGTTTTGGACCTGAAGACGTAAATTCTTAAAAAGGTATAATGAGTAAAAATACTTTTAGGAGCTTTATGTGGTTTTGATTTTTACACCCCAAACAGTGACTACAAAATATTTATTGTTGCAAAAGCAGTGCTTTTTAGAGCTTGAATATACTTTATTTCATTTAAACATTAACATGGCCACTGAAACAAAAAAATTTAATTTCATAAAATTTAATAAAATTTATTCATCAAGACTCTCACAAATTTTGGATGATTGTAACAAATGTCAAAAATAGGCAAGTTAGCAAACAATCTGTAACCAGTATATCTGTCCCTTACAGTGGGGGTTGCCTTGCCTTTGCCTTTGAGTGACAGGGACAGCCAGTCTCTCCTTTTGGTCATCAACAGGTTAATGCCTGCCATAAGGCTATCCAGCACTCCATGTCATCAAATCAGGCATGAGCATAATCATTTACTTGCATGAACAATGAATTCACAAACTCAATGTATTGAAGAAACTTCAGAGTGAGAGGTATATCAAGCTTGCATTAACCTCACAGAGGGGGACCACTAAGTAACAGGTGTGAAGTTGCATAAAATGCATCGCTTTCCCATGGTGCCTTTCGCACAGAGACCAATTGGGAGTGGCTTATTAGTGATGATGCAGGCTAGGCTCGAGGTATATAAACTAAAACAACTATGTTAGCAGTTCTGAGCAGTTGGAGCATTCCCAGCCTTGCCTCGGGTGTAGGGATTGCAAGGGAAAAGCAAAACTACACGGTCTAGACCCTGTGTAGTTTTGTTTTTTGGGTTAAAACGGGGCCCAACCGTTCTCACCTTGGATTTTCTGGAAACATTTTGGATAAGAGGATTGTTGCTGAGGCACTAGCCACCTGGGCACAGTCCCATCAAGTGTAGGCAACCTTGTGATACAAGTAAGTGGCATTTACTCCATAGAACACAGTCATTATAAGCTACAATGATACAGGCTTGCACACCTTTTAAAGCAAAATAAAAGTGCTGTTGCTTGCAGTGTGCTATTTGATCGAGGCTGTATGATGTATGAGATAGCAAGTTACTTTTCAAGAAATGTATAAAACATAATAATGCTCACGGTTATTAAATGGTGATATGATTTCAGAATAGCCAAGAATAGCCTGTGATAGCATTAGAGTGGTGACCCGGCTGGGCCATGATGTCTTTTTAAGGGAATCAGCAGCAGAGATATCAGTTGCACCTCCAGCTATGTGCCACATGGTGACTGTCAATCAAACAAGGGACAGATTATTTTTGGAGACTGCCATTTCTGTCATAGTGAATATCAGCCTTCACACATGATGCCATTTAATTAGAATTAAATTTGTACTATTATTGATATTTATTACACAAATAGTTTGACTCTGTTCTTGCAAGTCATGTAATGGGCAATGCTTGTCCACTCTTACCTGTTGTTTTTTCCATATGACTGAATGATACAGATGGCATATCTAGGGGATACATATCTTTCTTTCTTTATGTTAAGCAGTTGTTTTTAGATTTTTTTTATGTTGTATATTGTCTGTAATTATTTAATGATCTTGTTGTTTTCTTTTAGGATGAGATATAAGACAGTTTATAGATATTATTATTTTGCTATATTATATATTGGAAATATCTTTGTGATACACATGTGAGGCCTTTTGTATTGCTGGTATATGTGCTTGTTTGTTTTTTGTCCACTGTAAATTTCTTCTGTGTCGTTGAGATTAAGATAAATTATTAATCTTTTGGAGTGAAGTGCTTGTCATCATGTCAATATGCTCATTTGCAGGCCATTTTGGATAGCCTAAACCTGGGATGGGCTGGCATAATATTGTTTCATTATACCAATCAAAGCTTTATACTTGCTTGATATTTTAAATATTAACATCTGGTAACTGATATTCTTAATAAATTACTCTGTGTATGAATGTATCCAGATATATTGACATTATATAGCACCCCTTTTAATACAAACCATTTTGCTACTGAATTATTTAATTTAGTTTAGCTTTTGGGGGCTTCATCTGTAGCTCATGGATTGTGCACTGTGTTCTTTTGTCATCCAATTATCATTTGAAACATCAGCAACACCTGTCCCACTATGCTTGTAGATCAGGGCTTTTTAATGCAGTTAATTATCTGTTTAGGTGTTTCCTAGTGTTATCTTACAGCTCACAGTTGCTGTTCACACATTTCTAACATATTCAATTGGGAGCTTGACCTGACTCTCAACAACTCGACCGTTCACAGTTCTCATAAATGACAAGCTGCTGATGGCCAGGTGCGGGTGGGGGCAGGGGGGTGTTAGTGATTAGTCAGTTCATTTCTTTTACAGCTAAAAATAATCCACCTAGTTTGTCAAGTAACATACATTGTAATGCTGTTGTGTATATAATTAATTCAGCTGGCATTAGGCATTTATCTGTCTGTGATGTGGTATTCATTACTTGATGCCTGTTTTTTTTCTTAGGGTGCCTTCTACCATGTCAACACAAGCTCCAACATTTACACAGCCGCTTCAGAGCGTTGTGGCACTTGAGGGTAGTGCCGCAACGTTCGAGGCTCAAGTTAGTGGTAAGAACAGAAAGGAGAGCTTTAGTAATTGTGCTGAGGGGGTGACAAAAAGATTGAAAAACACTGATCTAAAATATATTATTTAATAATTTCTACCCCTGTTTCTGTAGGTAATCCAGTTCCAGAGGTGAGCTGGTTTCGTGATGGCCAGGTTCTTACTGCTGCCGCTTTGCCCGGCGCTCAGATCTCGTTCAGCGATGGCCGTGCTGTTCTGATGATCCCCGCTGTGACAGCCGCACACAGTGGAAGATTTTCTGTGAGAGCCACCAATGGCGCTGGACAAGCCACTAGCACTGCTGAACTGCTGGTTACGGGTAAGCAGTCATAGAAACAGATGAGTACCTTTCTGTTATTTACTTTTGATGCCAAACAAACACTTTTTTTTTTACCTCAAAGCGGAAACTGCGCCACCAAACTTCATTCAGAGACTACAGAGTGTGACTGTTATTCAAGGAAGCCAAGTGAGACTAGATGTTCGAGTTACAGGAATCCCTACACCTGTGGTGAAGTTCTACAGAGAGGGAGCTGAGATTCAGAGCTCTGCTGACTTTCAGATTGTTCAAGATGGAGACCTTTACAGTTTGTTGATTGCCGAGGCCTTCCCAGAAGATTCTGGAACTTATTCTGTCAGTGCTTCAAACAGCAGTGGACGTACTACCTCTACAGCTGAACTTCTGGTTCAAGGTTTGGTTTGATTTGATTTCCAAATTCCAAATTTTTTCATATAGGGTACGTCTGCTACATTTTTATTTGATTTTATTTTTTACATTTCAGGCGAGGAGGTTGCAGTGCCTGCAAAGAAGACCAAGACTTTTGTTTCAACTTCTCAGATTTCACAGACTCGCCAGGCTAGAGTTGAAAAGGTAGTTAACATCCTGACGATATCACACCTAAAGTTAACTGCCAAAGTAAGTTAACTCAAAATTACATGTCCTTCACAGAGAATGGAGGCCTCTTTTGAGTCCGCAGCCATGATGGAAATGCAAATAGAGGATGGTGATTTGGCTCACAAGGCACCACCTCGTGTGCCTCCTAAGCCGACCTCCAAGTCTCCAACCCCACCAACAGGAGTGTCAAAGGTCGCAGCTACACGCCATCAGTCACCCTCCCCTGTGAGGCCTGTTAAAGCCCCCATTCACACACCTCATAGGTAAAGTATATTTTCAACATCATAGCATGACAATGGGGAGCAATTTGTTCTCTTATCCACGCTTATTAAAAAGCAAGTACAATGACAATAAACTTAGGTTACCATCAGTTACACAGAACACAAATTCAATTTAACTTTCATATGTACCATTTGCCTTTTTTTAAGCCTTTTGTCCCACTATGTCTTATTTTAGGCCTGCTTCTCCTTCAAGACTGTCCGTGTCCCCTATCAGACCAGTCAAGTCCCCCGTGGCTACAGTGACTAAACAAGTTGTGCAGGCTGCAGATGTATTGCCTCCATGGAAGCAGGAGGGTTACATAGGAGAATCCAGTTATACCAGCATGACTACTGGGGCCTCGTATGTGCAGACCTCCTCCACATTTATCCACAAGGAGCAGCAATGGGAAGGTTCTTTTGCTATGCAGCAGCAAGCCGGTGGAGTCGCTGTCAAAGAAGTAGGTCTATTTTTGCAACTATGACCTCTAGGGGGTAGAAAGTGGCATTTTGTCTTTGTGATAATATGTAAGGAAAAATATTGATTGCTTAAAGTTTTTAAGTAATTAATTACTACATTTTAATTAAGAAACCAAAAAAATGCATTGAAGAGAAATGCAACAGAAGGATGACAGTGCTGCATTATGTGTGGCCACTGATAAAAGATCATTTGAAGCTATTTCAGATCATCATACTGCTCTTTTGTTGACATTAATTGCTTCTATTGCCTACCTCATTTGTACGTCGCTTTGGATAAAAGCGTCTGCTAAATGTAAATGTAAATTTGTCTTCTCCTGCAAGCAGATTGAGATAAAAAGGAGACCGTACACATATTAATGAGACTACTGCTGACCTGAAGTGTAAATGAAACCACATCTGAGCCAGTGGTAGCAGTTGGTTGTTTTCACACCTCATTGTCACACTCTGTCTTCATGGCTCATGTAAACCCAGTCATTTTCACCAACTTGCCATTTTGTAGTTTAACTGATTTAATATGATGTAACCAACATTTTACCAGCTGGTGATTTTCATAAAGATTTGATCGTTGCATACTACTTGCAACCACTTTCTTCACAAAAGAAATAAGTTCTTACATAGTAGTCTGCTGTTAACCAATTTTTACAGTATGCAGATGATATTCATTCTATGTGCATGATTTTAATCAATTAATTACTCTTGAAGTAAGAAAAATGTGTATGCAAGTGGTTTAATTTCTTGGTTAGACAAAAGTCTGTGCCTAGAGTATATATAGACTGAGGGTATAATTTGAAGAGAGGTTTCTAAAAGTTATATTATTTAGAAAGATTTAGTATGGACCATTTGTTTTGAATCTCCTGAATAGGGGTAGACATGAAAAATGACATGCAAACAGGTGGGTCCCTAAATAAATGATTACACCTACCTTTTCTTGAAAAAGGACCCCCTTTTACTTTTAGCCTGCAAAAATGTGCATGAAATTGGTACCGAAAATATCTTGTCAATAAAAGAATAGAAGGTAAAAGTGAGACTGGTGTATTTACGCTGACTGTGATGAATGTGCACAGATGCTGAGCTCTAGACATAGCTTGTGTCATATGATGGTCTTATAATAGAATGATAATATAAGGGTGCCAAGAAACGTTCACTGTTTGCCTGACATTAAACTATTTTACCAGTGTACAGACTAAATATTCTTTTACTTTAATGGTAGGATTCAACCTAATATTAGTGAACTAATTTAGTTTTATTTATTATTACTATTTTACTATCTATTAATAAATTACAATTCAGATTTAAATGTAGATTTTCGTGATAATAGCATAGTTTATGGTAGTTTTAAAAAGATGTTGACACATTTTGAGGAGTATCACACAATCTTATTTTGGTTGGAATTTTTTTTTTTAGATTCATATAGTTAATCTGATTGAATTTACTGGCTGAATCCAGTTACAATATCGCCCCCTGCTTTTTGTCCATTGTAAACACAAGTTGTTCTATACAGATCTCACCTGCTTCACTTATGGAATCTTTCGTCTTTTCTTGTTTACCCATCCAACATTGTCATGTAACTGTTAGAAATATAAAAAAATTATTTGCATTATGTATGGGAAATATATGTATTATACACATGGCCTTTTTTTAAAGCTGGTATGTGTGCTGGTTTGGTTTTTGTCTATGTGACTGGGACTATTATTTCTTGTTTACACATTGGTCACTGTGTCATATAAATGTTACTGCAAAATGAATGAAAAATGAATTTTTGTTTTAACAATTGATTGTTTCTTTTTGCAATCCAGATTGTTGAGACTGCAGCAATCCCATCTCTCACTAAAGAGCAAGTGATGCCGCCAACTATTGTGGCTGTAAGTAAATGAGTACTTCTCATTGAAAAATTCTGTACACATAAAAGTATTAGTGCAACACGCCTAATATTTTGGCTAGTGTAAATTACAGAGTACACCTTTAATCTGAGATATTTTAATTAGTGTAAGATATCTTATAAGGTTAAGGTTTTTTTAACTTAATTATGTTTTTTACTTTGTCCAGGGTTTGAAGAACGTGACTGTCACAGAGGGAGAGTCTGTCACCCTGGGGTGCCAGATTTCAGGCCACCCTACCCCAGCCATTATGTGGTTCAGAGAGGATTACAGAATCGAGAACTCAATTGACTTCCAGATCACTTATGAAAACAGCTATGCCCGCTTGGTGATCCGTGAGGCCTTTGCTGAAGATAGTGGCCGCTTCACTTGCACTGCTACCAGTGAGGCTGGAACTATCAGCACCTCATGCTACCTGCTTGTCAAAGGTAGCGGATAATAAAATATGACTTGTGATTTGATCTGTGTGACTGCAAACAGATTTTTACAGTTCGTTTTTCATCTTTAGTGTCAGAAGAAATTGAAAGCAGAGAGGATTTTTCTGCTGTCTCTGAACACATTGAAATGTCTTCTCAGGAAAGACAGTAAGTTAGTGGACTTATTTGTGGTATGATACTATACAAGTATAATATTTGTAATCTGAATCCTTGGTTTTTAAAAAACAGGCTTACAGTTGAAGCCAAAGAGGAGACTATGTCTGAAATGAGTGCCATCTCTGAGTCTGTGGAGGCTGGGGCAGGTGTTGCCCCATTCTTTGTGAAGAAACCCACAGTACAGAAGCTTGTGGAGGGAGACAGCATAGTCTTTGAGTGCCAAGTGGGAGGAAGCCCCAAACCTCATATTTACTGGAAGAAGAGTGGAATTCCACTTACTACTGGATACAGGTATGTTTTGTAATGTACTGTGAATTGTGTGTAAATATCTTTTTTTTTTTCATCATACTTTTTCTGTGAGTAAAGAGTTCTCAAACCTGTTTATAATAAATAAGCTAATAAACAAATTATATTGTATACAAGATTTTGTATTTATTAATACATATTTATATGTATTGTATCTATTGTGGCAATTTTTTTTAAAAATATATATATTTTCTTCTGCTTTATTTCAGTTTCTGTCGTGTAAATATGTTAATATTCAATACAATCATTCATCCTCTAGGTACAGAGTAGCCTACAATAAGGACACAGGCGCATGCAAGCTTGAGATCTCCATGACATTTGCTGATGATGCAGGAGAATACACCATCTTTGCTAGGAACCCACTTGGAGAGATTTCTGCTTCAGTAATGTTGCTTGATGAAGGTTAGTTTTCTGGGTGACTTTATTATAAATGGCAATAGTATGTTAGTTTAAATGTTAATAGTGTTTTCTTCATTTTACAGAGGCCTTTGAGTGTTATATGAAGAAACAGGAAGAGACATTCAAGACAGAAGTAACTACTATTATAGAGGAGCCAAAAGTGGCTGACATACCTGCTGTTTTTGAGACTGTAACTGAAAAAGAGCAGATGCTCATGCAGAGGAGAATGGCTCAACAAACCCAGATGATGCAGTCCTTCATTTCAGAGCAGGTATAAAAGGTTTTAAGCTGCCAAAGGCTATTTTAAAATCATACATCCTGAAAACCA